>NC_034177.2:19056896-19356896 GCF_002021735.2 Oncorhynchus kisutch
CAGTTACTGCTGTTGTGGTAAGTTTTGGAACAGGCTACTCTTCATTCAATAGGTACGGCATCCATTGTCCAGGTCTAAAATCAGTGCCTAGATGCGAACTATAAATAGGTAAAGTATTTATTCCAAAAATGTAGACTAACATTACTGGTTACAAAAGTGAATTTAGCATTGTGGTCATGCGTGCTTGCTTACTCTTGGCTATGTAACTGTTCGAACTTACCCTCGTCAAAATGGTTACATTGTAGCAGCAAAGTTCCTATGAAACATTGCTGTTCGATAGGTTCTAATCAAACCTACAGTATCTACGGTTTACTCCTTTCTGTTGTAACGTTAGCTTCTGTTTCCAGCTGGATAAAAGTATAGGAGCACTTCATTTAATGGGTTATGAAGTTAGTTGTTTTTCATTTTCACATGATGAGAAATCTTTTCCCCTAAAATACATGTATCTAGTTAGCTAATATTACACTGTGCGGCCTTGCCAATGTAACAGTATAACTTTAGACCGTCCCCTCGCCCATACCCGGGCGCGAACCAGGGACCCTCTACATTAAGCCTAGCAGCAAGCAAAATTATCAAACTTGTTTGCTATGCTGCATGCATGAAAGTGAAGTGTTTCAGAGAAGGGTGTCACCCACCTACCTGAGACTGCTTGCATAACGTTAGCTTACTCTATTGACACAGCCATTGAAGTGACATGGTCAATACTCTGTCATTCATGAAGGCCAATCCTCTCAACACACTGTTCATTCCTCCAAACATCCAGCTAGAAATATGAGTAATTAAGTAATTGCCTAGTGACAATGGGTTGATATTTCCATTAATACGGAGATCCTGGTGGTCAGCCGGCATTATACATTTCCATGAGTGTTTCAATATTCTCATCACCAAGAACTTCAGATCCACTGAATGATGGTTAACCATATTGACCACTGAGTGCAGGGGTTTTAAGAACTTCTGACCACTGACACTGGGGCTCCTCTTATTCACCATCGCACAGACTTGCTTTGTGCTGTAAAGAGCAGTGAGCTGGGATGTGCCAGAATCCTCCATCTGTTTTATTGAGAGGGCAGCTGTCTGAGGACCATGAGGACAGCTAGACTGAGAAAAGATCTGTCTCCAGTCAGTTGGTGGCAGAGAGTTTCTCTTTTAAGTCAGTCACTCAACATGACACACGACATGGAGATGATCTTTGTCCCTTCAGGGAACTAGTCTATTCATAATCCTAGTGTTCTGAACAATTCCACAGTAACATAATGATGCTGAGACTTGGATTTTTCACTTTAAAATGATTGGCAAACAAAAAAACATTCTCAATGACTACTTTTAACAATTTCCACAAACATGTAGAAAAACACATTCACTTGAAGAACAGTGCAGATGCAACATGGTTTGTGCTGTCATTCTGTTACTGAACTTTGGTTACCAAACCATGGAGATGCCCTTCTGCATTCTGAAAGGAAGCTCAGTGCATGATGTGGGGGACTCGGCACTAAATTTTACATTCTATGTAAGTCATCACCTCATTCTAAATATTGTGGCTAGTTATGCTACTGGAACTATTGGTAGTAATTTACCACATTTTTTTATAACCTGTTGCAATGGTGGAATGAGAATGCGAACAGAGACTTGGTGGTTGTTGAAGTTATGAGTTCTTTCCTCTCCCAGCTCCACTTTCAACTTTCATGTGCTTTACAGCAACGAATTGAAATCTGCAAACTTCGCCAGGGTGAACATTTGATCCTGGGTTTCAGCATTGGAGGGGGAATAGACCAAGACCCTGGTCAGAACCCCTTCTCTGAAGACAAGTCCGACAAGGTACGAGTAAAACACATGGAAATACTCTCCCTATCAGTTCTTAGTGAGCTCTGCTCTGGCAAAACTCTAACATCAACAGTAAACTAAGGTATTAGAGAGGCAGGCCTGAACACATCAACTCTAGCCTCAGGTAGCTACTGGAGTACACTGCAGACCCAGATAGCTGATCGCATACAAGGCATGGATTACTTAAACAGTGACATTTTATAGTTTGGATTTATCATCAAACCAGTCTATAATGAATTGACATTAGGTAATACATTTTATATGTAGATGCACAGATGTTGGACTTTCATCTGTATTTCTCTTTTGCTGTATTGATGTTTTTCTGCATGATCACAGGGCATCTATGTGACACGGGTGACACCAGGGGGACCAGCAGAAGTTGCGGGCTTGATGATGGGAGACAAAGTAATGCAGGTATGCTATTTTTACATGAATTGCTTCAGAAATGCATGTTTCAAACTTTTGACCCGATAAACATTTAATTTGACCTTATTGATGCATTTCCACAAGGTGGCACCATTTACTCAATATCACTAGGGATGATATACACTACAAAGTTATGTGGACACTTGCTAGTTGAACATCTCATTCCAAAATCATGGGCATTAATATGGAGTTGGTCCTCCCTTTGCTGCTATAACAGCCTCCCCTCTTCTGGGAAGGCTTTCCACTAGATGTTGGAACATTGCTGCGGGGACTTACTTCTATTCAGCCACGAGCATTAGTTAAGTCAGGCATTGATGTTTGGTGATTATGCCTGGCTTGCAGTCTGCGTTCCAATTCATACCAATGAGTTCAGGGCTCTGTGCAGGCCAGTCAAGTTCTTCCACACTGATCTCGACAAATCATTTATGTATGGGCCTCGCTTTGTTCACGGGACCATTGTCACGCTGAAACAGGAAAGGGCCTTCCCCAAACTGTTGCCACAAAGTTGGAAGCACAGAATAGTCTAGAATGTAGCTGTAGCATTAAGATTTCCCTTCTTCAAACCATGAAAAACAACCACAGACCCTTATTCCTCGTCCACCAAACTTTACAGTTGGCACTATGCATTGGGGCAGGTAGCGTTCTTCTGGCATCCGACAAATTCAGATTAGTCCGTTGGCCTGCCAGATGTTGAAGCGTGATTATCACTCCAGAGAACGAGCTTCCACTGCTCCAGAGTCCAATGGCAGCGAGCTTTACACCACTCCAGCCGACGCTTAGCTTTGCACATGGTCTTAGGCTTGTGTGCGGCTGCTTGGCCACGGAAACCCATTTCATGAAGCTCCTAAACAGAAAGCTTAAAGATCATGTAGGTTTTCTGAGTGTGAGATGTTATTGGTCCCAGATTTCAGTCTGTTTCAAGAGGAGATTCAGTTTGATACTCTGTAGTGAGTGTTGCAACCGAGGACCGTCTATTTTAATGGGCTACAGCACTAGGGGGTCCCGTTCTGTGAGTTTGTGTGGCCTACCACTTTGCGGCTGAGCCATTGTTACTCCTAGACGTTTTCACTTCACAATAAGAGTACGTGCAGTTGACTGGGGCAGCTTTAGCAGGGCAGAAATTTGACAAGCTGATTTATTGGAAAGGTGGCATCCTATGACGGTGCCACGTTGAAAGTTACTGAGCTCTCCAGTAAGGCCATTCTACTGCCAATGTTTGTCAATGGAGATGTGCTAGATTTTATACACTTGTCAGCAATGGGTATGGCTGAAATTGCAGAATCCACTAATTTGAAGGGGTGTCCATGTACTTTTCTATATATAGTGTATATGCCAATTAGCAGACGCACTTATCCAAAGCAACTTTAGTCATGCGTGCATACATTTCATGTATGGATTCGAACCCACAATCATGGCGTTGCAAGCGCCATGTTCTACCAAAGCGAGTCTGCATGATGGTGAATAAGAGGAGTGTCAGTGGTCAGAAGTTCTTAAAAACACTGCACTCAGTGGTCAGTATTGGTAACCATAATTCAGTGGATCAGAAGTTCTTGGTGATGAGAACATTGAAACACTCATGAAACTATTCACTGTATACCAATATTCCACTTACATCGCAACAATAATATATAATACTGTAATGACAAACTATTGTAGGAAGACTTAACATTGTTGATATGTCTCCACCAGGTAAATGGATGGGATATGACCATGGTGACACACGACCAGGCACGCAAACGGCTGACGAAGAAGAATGAAGACATTGTGCGGCTACTGGTGACCAGGAAATCGCTGGAGCAGGCTGTCAGACATTCTATGATGTAATGACTCCAACGCTAGTCCTTTAGTGCAGACAGAGTTTGCTATCAGACGTGAGACAATGCCAGTGACCGAGAGCATAGTATTTCAAATCTTTTATCACATATTGTAAGTTTGGGGTGAATTCCACATCAATTCTGTCAATTTCGGAGATGTAATGAAATTGAAAAGTGCAATTTATTTCATGAAGGATTCCTGAGTTGAATTGAAAAGGAATTGATTATGGCTGTACTCACATATTCCCAAACAGGGTACACTCCATTTATACCATGTCTCTACAATTCATCAGTATGATTCTAGTTATTGGGATCATTAACGCCTTTAACTAGCTGACTTGTGTATTACTTTTTCGGTTATTAGTACATTTCATGATCTCAGTCATGATTTGATTTACTCTACATTTTATATCTATGTTTTCGAGTCCATGTCTGTACAAGCCAAAAGAAAACATTTCAAAAAAACTATAGACTAATAAATGTAACTATCATGTGGTGTAACTTCCACATATTTTGCATGAACAGTTTTGTAGTGGGGATAGAGGTTGTTATGCAAACATATGTGTACAAAGCACATATGGTAATTTCCAGCATTGATCTGCAACACTAATTTGTATGTCTTCCATAGAGGTGTCCTCTTTATATGACTTGTGTTTTTGAGTTTAATATATGGCTTTAATAACAATTTAACACTTAAGTGCTTAACAACGCCATGTCATCTGGAAATGTATGAATATTCATCAGGCTTGGATGATATATTTTGGAATCTTTATTTTGGTATCATCCATATTGTGCATCTACCAAAGTAACAAGCACAGCTGAACTGCATACTTTATATTTCATTTTACAATATTGTACTTCATGTCTACCAAATACTGTAATATTCATTTGAGGATTTTATTTTTGTATGTCGTGCAGGAAAACAGTTACTTCTCAACCATCTCGATATAGTTAATCTGGTGTTGCATCCTTGACTTGAAATCAAGATTAGGGTATAGTCAACCTTTTTATAAGTGCCTTCTTTCTCACGTTCATATAGAGAAAGTGGCATGTTGGATTGTTCATTAGGTCACTTGCTGGTTGATCTTAGACAGCTAGTTGCACACTGGAATAGTTTGGACCAAGGTTGATGGATCTAATGAATTGAGAGAGATGTTTGATACACAACAGACTTAAATGAAACTCTAGTGATTGTACCACTAAATCGTGATGGTGCGAAATAGTGTTTTTGTATTCAAGCCCTTTTCCATTCCTATTGTTCATTGATATGTACGCTTTATCACTACCTCAGCCGTACAATAAACAGCAAGGCCTCACTGATTTAATCCAATCTTCTCAGTTCCTATTCAAATGGATCAAAGATAAAGTAATGTTGTAATGCATATTCCAATGGTACCTTATATACTGTACATACATCCCAGTATGTTCTACTAATTTAGTATTTGATATGGCTTTGTTTTTGTTAGAATTTTATTTATTTATTTGGAGATTATAATTATATATAAACTAGGTGGTTTGAGCCCTGAATGCTGATTGGCTGACTGCTGTGGTATATCAGACCATATTCCACAGGTATGACAAAACATGTATTTTTATACTCTAATTACGTTGGTAGCCAGTTTATAATAGCAATAAGGCACCTTGGGAGTTTGGGGTATATCGGCAATATACCACGGCTAAGGGCTGTGTCCAGACACTCCGCGTTGCGCATAAGAACAGCCCTTAGCCGTGGTTTATTGGCCATATACCACACCCCCCCGGGCCTTATTGCTTAAATATCAATGGCAGAGTGACACATCTGACTTTTAAAAGAATAAACACTTCAAAAGACTGACCAACCTTTTGGTAAATGTAGCCTTATATGAACATTTTCTATGAGGTCGATTCCTATCTACATGTCAACTGTTAAACTATCTAATTTGTTCTCCATAAGTACTGAGGGTATATGAGGAAAATCTTTGAATTTACCATTTTGGCATATGATTGTATACTTTATACTTCAAATGTTCTTTAACATAAATCAAAATCAACTGAAAGAATGCATCCTTTTTTGGTATTATGTGTTTGTCAGGCACTTTGCAAAATTGACTTGTCACCGAGCGGTGACATTCTCTGACAAAACAGGGAATATGTGGTTCTGTGAGCAGGGATAATATTTTCTCTGTGTGCAGTGTATGTTGGAAGAAGTAGCCTATGCCAAGACAAGCTAATTTTATGAAAAAATTAATGATGAAAAGCAGCTGTTCTTCACAGATCCACAGCTGCTAATTAAATGGTGTTTGTTAGCATTAGAAAGATGGAAGGTGTGGATTTTAGATTTGAGAAGCTGTTGGAGCATCCTGGTGTGTGCATAGATTCATGGTGCGTGTGGGCAGTTGCACAGCTTACCATCACCCTGTCATGAACCATTGTATGAAGCATATTAAACAATAGAAATACAGATGTGGGTATATATGCGATACAGTATTTCCATAGGTTGACTTTTATTATTGACATATTGATAGATTAGAAATTGCATCATACTGTATTTGGTCCAATTGTCTTGTTCTTTGGCCTTTATCACCACCATTGGCTTTAGATATCTTCATGTTACCAACTTGAAAGTAATCAGATGACATTTCAAAGCAGTGAATCTATTACCTGACCTTTCCCTGTGTACTCAGGCATTTTATATGAGCAGTTTCTCCACTTTCATCTCTTAATATTGCCACTCGTCTAAAAACAAACACTCCTCTTTTAACTGCAGGTGTGGAGACAACACCCGATGCACCACCCAGTTAGCAACCAGGCCCATCCTCTCCCCAATCTCTTCCCTTTAAGAATAGCAGCACATTCCTGAATCAATTTATCACATCAGCTTTTATCCAATTCAGCATATTTTTATTCATGGCTGTCATTATCAAAGAAATACATGGCACAGTTTTTAACTTACTAATAACATTGCTAATGTCATACCCACATGGGTTATGCTGTTCCCAGAATCAGGGGAAGGGGGGCTGATCGATTCAGTGTGAGGCTTAGCTAAAATCCCCTTTGAGAAATAATTGATGAAGTGTGTATGTGTATCTGTGTGTGCTTTCTCAGTATGAGAGTGTGAGTCTGTTGACATGAAGACATCAGTAAGAGTATTGTTTGTCTCATAGAGACTTAGCTACATACATTATTTTGGTTCCATTCCACTTGCCTAAACACTACCCAGGGAGATATTACATGGGGCTACAGTGAATGTGGTTGAGGACACATTTTCCACAAAGAAATCACACCAGTAATCCATAAAAACGGTCTGTGTTCTCACTAATACGATCCAATCGTACCATATTGTCCACAATATTATCACATTGCTTGTTGCTAGGTAACTGAATTTATAATGAGAGAACCACCTCCATCTCAATAAATAACAATACTACAGTACTGTATACAGTACTACCCATCCTAATAATATGCAGAGTAGTTGTTGTTCATGTTGAGGTAATCAGTTCATTGAATTAGAAACTCAAACCAAAACGATGCCAAAACAATAACCTCCCAATATTACTATTACTATACATTTCAGTGTTGTGATCCCCAAATCCTAGCAAAATGCATAGTGCATAATATTGAAAAGGTATTGTTGGATATTATTAATCCAAATCAGACAGGTTTTGAACATGGACAATACATTGGAGATAATATAAGACAAGTACTGTAAACAATAGAACACTATGAAAATATGGTATTCATAGCTGACTTTTGATAAAGTACAACTGGAATTTATATATGCATGTCTGGATTATTACAATTTTGGAGAATCTCTTATACAATGGGATAAAGTTATGCATATTAACCCCAGGTGTAAAATAATAAATAATGGCTACTCCTCAGAAAGTATTAAATTGTCAAGAGTTGTTTGATAGGGTTCAAGTCCGGTCTCTGGCTGGGCCACTCAAGGACATTGAGACTTGTCCTGAAGCCACTCCTGTGTTGTATTGGCTGCATGCTTAGGGTCATTGTCCTTTTGAATGGTGAACCTTCACCCCAGTCTGAGGTCCTGGGCTCTTTGGAGCAAGTTTTCATTAAGGATCTCTCTGTACTTTGCTCCGTTCATCTTTCCCTTGATCCTGACTAGTATCCCAGTTCCTGCCGCTGAAAAACACCCCAACATCCAACTTTGATGTAATGTCCTTAAAACAAGTCAAAATGAGGCTCAGTAGTGTGTGTGGCCTCCACGTGCCTGTATGACCTCCCTACAATGCCTGGGCATGCTCCTGATGAGGTGGCGGATGGTCTCCTGAGGGATCTCCTCCCAGACCTGGACTAAAGCATCCGCCAACTCCTGGACAGTCTGTGGTGCAACATGGCGTTGGTGGATGGAGCGAGACATGATGTCCCAGATGTGCTCAATTAGATTCAGGTCTGGGGAACGGGTGGGCCAGTCCATAGCATCAATGCCTTCCTCTTGCAGGAACTGCTGACACACTCCAGCCACATGAGGTCTAGCATTGTCTTGCATTAGGAGGAACCCAGGGCCAACGGCACCAGCATATGGTCTCACAAGGGGTCTGAGGATCTCATCTTGGTACCTAATGGCAGTCAGGCGACCTCTGGTGAGCACATGGAGGGCTGTGCGGCCCCCAAAAGAAATGCCGCCCCACACCATGACTGACCCACCACCAAACTGGTCATGCTGTAGGATGTTGCAGGCAGCAGAACGTTCTCCACGGCGTCTCCAGACTGTCACGTCTGTCACGTGCTCAGTGTGAACCTGCTTTCATCTGTGAAGAGCACAGGGCTCCAGTGGCGAATTTGCCAATCTTACGCCAATCTTACGCTAACAGACACAGCAAACCTTCTTGCCACTGCTCGCATTGATGTTCCATCCTGGATGAGCTGCACTACCTGAGCCACTTGTGTGGGTTGTAGACTCCGTCTCTTGCATTCAAAAGTGACCAAAACATCAGCCAGGAAGCATAGGAACTGAGAAGTGGTCTGTGGTCCCCACCTGCAGAACCACTCCTTTATTGGGGGTGTCTTGCTAATTGCCTATAATTTCCACCTGTTGTCTATTCCATTTGCACAACAGCATGTGAAATTTATTGTCAATCAGTGTTGCTTCCTAAGTGGACAGTTTGATTTCACAGAAGTGTGATTGACTTGGAGTTACATTGTGTTGTTTAAGTGTTCCCTTTATTTTTTTGAGCAGTGTATATGGGGGATTGGAAATGATGCAGACAATTACATTAATAGAAGCCTATCTATCCGCAATATTAAAGCTGATCTACCTCCTAAAAATATATATTACTATTGTGAAATTATTCATACAGATATTCTACTAATAATTCTACTATAATGCTAACTAATCAACTGGACTCTTGTCAATATCAATTTCCGTTGGCTTTGAGAAGGCAAAATATAGTATTGAAGACCTTAAAGGGAAATTTCACAATGTGAATTTAACCAATTAGTAGGCAATGGCTACTCATAATTGGTTGAAATCACACGAAGCACACCAGATGATGCGGTGGAAAAACATATCTTCCTCTATCTTTTTGACAACAAAACATAGAAACGTGCCATTTTCACATATATTGATGTTGGGGTAGTGCTGGAGATGATCAATATGAATTAGAACATATTTGACATTTCCCTTTAATTACTTTTTTGTTATCTGCCTTCATTTTAATCGGCTCAATCAACCATTTCACACTTGAGGAAAACACATCGATTTAATTAAGAAATCAGATTTCATGCAAGACAATGAAGCCATCATCTATTACACATACTATCCTGCAAATTATGTGTTACTTTCTTCAGGGAAGTGCATAATTATCTGGCTAAATGTGGATCATACACGGGCCACACCTCCCACGCTGAGGCAGGGTAATTGTGTTTCCATAGTGATGCAATCTGCCTCCATCACTTTGGAGACACCAGATTGGAATCATGTGATCATGGAACTATAGCTTCCAATCTCTGCTTCTTCTGAGGGAAAAGGATTTTCAAGCCATTCCTTATGATGATGGTTTACCACTTAGTTAAGACAGTGAAATAATGCAGCGCACAACGTATTCATAGCTGTTGGTCAATTCCAGTCTTCACCATTTGAGTGGGGAAAAAAACCTAGATTAAAAGCGTTACTCATACTCACTCAGTACTAGGGATTAGGAAATACATTACATCGTGATTAAACAGAAGCGCACAATTTGGAGGGTTTAAGTGGAAGATGTCCAAATATTGCCTTTAATAACTCTCTTGGCTTGAACTTTGTCTCTCATTAGGAAAAATATTGCATACTATTAGAGATCAGATGGTATTCACGTGTCTACGCCTGATTTATTTCTGAGGCCACCTGGGACAGTTTGGTTAACCTTTTGTTAAAAACTATGTAAAATTCACCTATTTTCTATTGTTTTCTACCTGGGGCGGCAAGTAGCCTAGTGGTTAGAGCGTTGGACTAGTAACCGCAAGATCGAATCCTCGAGCTGACAAAGTAAAAATCTGCAGTTATGCCCCTGAACAAGGCAGTTAACCCACTGTTCCTAGGCCGGCATTGAAAATAAAAATTAGTTCTTACAGTTTTTTCCAATCGCTAACACACTAAAATGACCTGCACAGCACAATTATTTAAACTGACACACAGAGAGCAAAACCTCTTCTCAAGTCTCCAATAGTCTGAACACATTTTCTGCTTTACACACATTTTGCATTTCAAAATGGCACTTTTTAAATGCACTGCACACGGTTCTCTGCATAAGACACAACAATCTGACATAAAGTCACATGTTTGCCATTTCAAAACACTGCCATTCAAAATGACACTACATGAGCTAATTAGCCAATACATGTGCCAACTGGCCAAACACCTCAATGGTTAAATGTTGCCACTTCAATCAGGAAGTAAGCACTATGAAAAGACCACAGGTGAGCACTTTTTGTTTTACAACAAAAATGGAAGCCGTTGCAGAGAGAGGAAGAGGGAGGGGGAGAATGACAGGGGGAGGAAGAGTGAGAGGTAGGGGTAGAGCTGGTAGAGGAGTTCATGGCCAAAGAAGACAACAACCACCATTTCTCGTGCAATACCTCCCACCATTTCTGAACGCCATAGAAGAGCTATTTTCGGCACGAAGGTGGAAGGTATACGACTGGCAGCCCTTTGTGCGCAGGCCTCTTGTGCAGGCTATGAAAGAGGCATGTGATGAGATTGATGTGGGTGCGATTCAGGGATGGATAAGGCACTCAAGGCGCTTCTTCCCTCGATGTCTGGCAAGGGAAGATATTGCCTATGATGTGGACGAGGCGTTGTGGCCAGACCCAGCTGTGCGGCAAGATGCTGCCTAATTATTTTTATTGCCTCTTTTTTTCTATATATTTTTCCTGCACATTTTTTCAGAAAGTTTCTTTTTCAGTTGACTTTTTTTTTGTGGGCATATTTTTGTTCCGTCCAATGTAAATATATCTGCTGTGCATATGCACTGACTTGTTTGGTGAAAAATAAAAAATAAAATGTTTCAACAGCATGTGTGTGTGTGTATCTGCAAATATTTCTGTGCATCTGAATATTTTTCTACAATATGAACTATTTTAGTATTATGTCAAAGCATACTAAAGATGAGAGTGCTTTTCATTATGCCCAACAGTGTAGTTGGTTAGACAAAAATCTGGTAATATGAATGAAGTGTGTGCCATTTCGTGCAAACGTTTGATTTTGATAATGCTATCTGTAGTTTTGGTTGCAGTGCTTCATTTTGCAGTATATATGAGGTATTTTGCAGTTTGGGGGTGTAGTTTTGGTTGCAGTGCTTCATTTTGCAGTATATATGAGGTATTTTGCAGTTTGGGTGTGTGGTTTTGTGAATTGTGTTAAGTATTTTGATAAAACCAGTCTAGTTTGCAAAATTGTGTTTTAGCAATTGGGAAAAACTGTAACTGACTTGCCTAGTTAAATAAAGGTACACAATTAAATAAACAGGACTGAGTATTGCATGACCTCACCCACATTACAGCTCCAATACTAAGCATTATTTTACTACTTTGGAGAATTTAATTGTGTTATATCAGTGAAAATACTTATGTCAATGGCATGATGATGAGGAGCCAATGCATTCTGAACATGGAGTTCTTTCTAGCCCCCTCTAGAATATCCACATTGAAGTAATGATTGTATACACAGAGGGCCTAAAACAATATGTGTGGGCAGGAGTGTGGGTAGTCAGGAGTTAAAGGTTATACAAATACAACATGGTTCCCTTTAGCTGCTAAGGCCAGACCCTGAGCAGGTGCTGGAAGGCCGGTTGTCATGGAAATAAGAGCAGCATTTATGTATGTATCTTCACCTCTCTCTCAAAGTTCACAATATCCAAGGAGAAAAACAAAACTATTAAAACATTTGGGAACAAATGTCTCAATACAAATCAAATTCTCAATCATGTCAACCTCACAATCATCCCTATAATGACAGCAAATTGATTAAGCTTTTAACTGGTAGAGCATTTTGGATATTTTTAGGCAGCAAATAATCTCTCATCAATACTGCCATAACCACTCTACCACCCACAAATATTGGGACTACGCGAGCTCCGCCGATTCGGATGAGCAGCAGGTGGCTTTCCTTCACGCCAGAAGACTCGTTAAAACCTCTTCCCTCCCACGCAGACCTCTCCTCGATATCGAGGCGTTTTTCTATCGCGTAGGAGGGCTGGAGAAAAGCTCAACTCATGTAATTTAGGGAAATTAACTGTAGATGTGAATGTGTGCTACTTTGGGCTACTTCAGTTATGTGAGCGGAAGGCAAGCAAAGGAATTAACCATACCGTGCAAGGACCGTCTTGAGGGAAGGTATGAAAATGCAACTTTTTTGTATTGTATTAATTTTAAATTGACGGTTAATTATAACATGCAAAACATGTAATTCACTCTCACTTAACAGCTAGATACATTATTTCATGTCTATCAAAGATACCAACTTTGATAACTTGTACACAAGTTATAATATTGTAATTTTTAAGCATATTTTATGATTATGCCACCAGTTGAAGACATTCCACCCAGACCAGAGAAGCTCTCCATGACTGTATCGTATTCTGTGAAGAGAAAAAACATCTTAAACCGGGTATCTTTTTCTTTGCAGATTTAGCAGTTATTAAAAAAGGTACACATTTAAAAGTGACAATGAACTTGACAGTAATAACTGAAATATTGTCCTGATTTGCTGTCAGTGTTTGGAGAAAAAAGGAACAACAGTTAATATCCTCCAGCATTGAAAAGGAAAAAGGGAGCTCCCAGAGCTGACACTGACAGCTCACTTGTTGATGCTCAGTTAGTATGTCTCTTAACCATTTATTGGGATTAGGGCTAGTTGTAATGATTCTGCTCTGCTAGGTTTATCACAGCCCCATGGTAGAATAGTGGCAGTGGTGGTGATGTAATGTCCACCAACAAAAAGAGCATTGGTTTTATATGAATGGTACAAATAAAGGACCAATTTAAAAAAATTGAAGTTGCATTGTCATGTATTGCTATTTCTAGCCCTGGAACTGCTGTGGAGACTAATGTTGGCTAGGACAGTGGGGCATGGGTGGAATAGGTGGGGGGTTAGACTGTACCTGCTGTTGTCCCAGGGCTTTGTAGTTGTGTGTGTGCTGGTGGGTGGGTAGGGCAGAGCATGCATAAGAAGGTTAGGTCAGATGAGATGACAGACCTTTTCATGTCTGCCAGCTTATGAAATCAGCGAACCGTCACCTCCAGTCAATTTGCCCCTGACAGTACGGGTAGACTGCGTCTGTTGTATCTCTAGGCTTTGGACTGTTGGGAAAAGAAGCCCTGAACTAAACCATGAGTGGTGAGTATGCTATACTTAAAGAGTATCCCACTGGGCACAGATGTCAGTTCAACATCTAGTTTTGATTTACATTTGGTTGAGTTGTCAGCTAATGGGAATTCAACATGAAATCATAAACAAAAATCACCATGTTATTGGATTTAGGTGAAAAGTTGGATGAAAAAATACTAAATTCCCTTTTACGTTGACAACTTTTTGCAAATCCAGTCAGTTTTCCACATATAATTTTTTTGTGGAAATTATGTGGAAACAATCTTGCCCAGTGGGATATTAAAGGTAAGGCAGATTAAGTCAGTTTGAAAAAAAAGTGGGAGTTTAAGGGACCAGTTGAAATTTTCAGCATATTTTCTTGATATTCATTGTGTTGTTTGATTTTTGCTTCTTTGTTTACAAAACTTGTTGCATAGAAAAGCTGTGATTTGCTTCTGGCTTTTACGTGTTAGAATCATACTGTAGTGTTGGTACTCCGCATATTTTAGCAGGGTAGTTTGAAGAGGCTCAAGGCTTTCTTGTAAGTTAGCCTTTTTCACCTTTTTAAGCCAACTTCTCCATACATACCTGTGCCCCGGGTGGTGACAACCAGGGACTCGTCCAGTAAGAAATGCATGCAGCTTTAATTTCAACCTGCAGCTTGCCAGCCTGCCAGGGTGTACACAGGGCATGTTCGTTATGGTGAAACATCAGGGTGAAACAGATATAAATATAATGTTGCCTATAGAACTGCCAATGTCTATCAATCCCTACAAAAATGTCCATTAATTATAACCCACATAATAATTTACATTTCCTGTTTTTGCAGGATTATTTTCCCTGCTGTAGCTAACTGGCTCAAATTAAGATCCTACATCTGTAGTATGTACTGTAGTTGAATCTTCATTATTTTCAAAATAATGCCTGTATGCACCCCTTGGGGAGTAAAATCAACATTAAATCAAATCAAATTGTATTTGTCACATGTGCCGAATATAACAATACAAGACCTTACCATGAAATGCTTACTTGAAAAAGCCCTTAACCAACAATGCATTTCAAGAAATAGAGTTAATAAAATATTTACTAAATATAATAAAGTTTTAAAAAATCTAAATGATCAAATAGTAACACAAATGTACATAACAATACAGAGTCAATGTACGGGGGTACAGGTTTGTCAAGGTCATTTGTAAAGTGACAATGCATAGATAATAAACAGCGAGTAGCTGCGGTGTAAAAAAAGGGGGGGGTGTAAATAGTCCAGGTGACCATTTGATTAGTTGTTCAGCAGTCTTATGGCTTGGGGGTAGAAACTGTTAAGGAGCCTTTAGGTCCTAGACTTGGCGATCTGGTACCGCTTCCCGTGCGGTAGCAGAGAGGACAGTCTATGACTTGGGTGACTGGAGTCTTTGACAATATTCAGGGCCTTCCTCTGACACCGCCTAGTATATAAGTCCTGGATGTCAGGAAGCTTGGCCCCAGTGATGTACTGGGCCGTACACACTACCCTCTGTAGCACCTTATGGTCAGATGCCGAACAGTTACCATACCAGGCGGTGATGCAACTTTTTGAGGATCTGGGGACCCATGCCAAATCTTTTCAGTCTCCTGAGGGGGAAAGGTATTATCGTGCCCTTTTCACTACTGTCTTGGTGTGTTTGGGCCATGATAGTTTGTTGGTGATGTGGACACCAAGGAACTTGAAACTCTCGACCCGGTCCACTTCAGTCCCGTCAATGTTAATGGGGGCCTGTTCGGCACTCCTTTTCCAATAATCCACGATCATGTCCTTTGTCTTGCTCACATTGAGAGAGAGGTTGTTGTCCTGGCACCACACTGCCAGGTCTCTGACCTCTTCCCTATAGGCTGTTGTCGATGATCAGGCCTACCACTGTTGTGTCATCGGCAAACTTAATGATGATTTTGGAGTCGTGCTTGGATGAACAGGGAGTACAGGAGGGGACTAAGCACGCACCCCCGAGGGGCTCCACTGTTGAGAATCAGTGTGGCAGAAGTGTTGCTGCCTACCCTTACCACCTGGGGCGGCCCGTCAGGATCCAGTTGCAGAGGGAGGTGTTTAGTCCCAGGGTCCTTAGCTTAGTGATGAGCTGTGTGGGCACTATTTTGTTTAACACTGAGCTGTAGTCAATGAACAGCATTCTCAGATAGGTGTTCCTTTTGTCCAGGTGTGAAAGGGCAGTGTGGACTGCGATTGAGATTGCATCTGTGAATCTGTTGGGGCAGTAGGAGT
Source organism: Oncorhynchus kisutch (assembly GCF_002021735.2). Taxonomy (NCBI): domain Eukaryota; kingdom Metazoa; phylum Chordata; class Actinopteri; order Salmoniformes; family Salmonidae; genus Oncorhynchus; species Oncorhynchus kisutch. Next base: position 19,072,996 of record NC_034177.2, read on the forward strand.
GGGTCTCGGGTTTCTGGCATGATGGTGTTGATGTGAGCCATGACCAACCTTTCAAAGCACTTTATGGCTCTCGTCACTGTGCAGCTCGCGGCTTGGTTTCCCTTTCTAGTCCATAATATGTTTCAAGCCCTGCCACATCCAATGAGCCTCGGAGCCAGTTTAGTACTATTATATCTTAGTCCTGTATTGGTGCTCCTTGAAAGCGGAAGCTCTAGCCTTTAGCTCGGTGTGGATGTTGCCTGTATTCCATGGCTTCTGGATGGGAAATGTACGTATGGTCACTGTGGGGACAGCGTCGTCAATGTACTTATTGATGAACCTGGTGACTGAGGTGGTACACTCCTCAATGCCATTGGATGAATCCCAGAACATATTCCAGTCTGTGCTAGCAAAACAGTCTTGTGGCATAGTATCCGCGTCATCTGACCACTTCCATATTGAGCGAGTCACTGTACTTCCTGCTTTAGTTTTTGCTTGTAAGCAGGAATCAGGAGGATAGAATTATGGTCACATTTGCCAAATGGAGGGCAAGGGAGAGCTTTGTATGCATCTGTGTGTGGAGTAAAGGTGGTCTAGAGTTTGTTTTTGTCCTCTGGTTGCACGTGACATGCTGGTAGAAATGATGTAAAACAGATTTAAGTTTACCCCTAGGACTGCCACATCTGGATGAGCATTTCTTCTTTTCTTGTTATAAGGACATATTAGGTGAATTTCCTGGGATTAGTTATATGATATGGCTTAGAACAGGCCCTTACCATACTGGAAGGAGCAGCGAGGGAATCAGATACACTGCTTGTCTTATAGGATTGCCTTGGACCAGGTAGGATGATAGGATCATCATTCAGAAAATAACTCATATTTAAATGCAGAGCTGTGATACTGCACTGTATGTGTTTGTTATGCATTTCATCAACGCTCATCCAGTACTGTTTGAGTATTAGCAACAATCATCAGGTTCTTGAGTGCTCTTTTGCAATCCATTTTAATAATTTTCTGACTTCAGTGTTGCTGAATTGATATTACTATGTCCAACCAACTCTTCTATCAAGCAGTCATGTACACTTCATATACATGTTTCCTTCACTGCATTATAACAGAATGCTTATGGTCTCCTCCATCTCCTCTCCTCCAGTTTCACAGGAAACCTGCCTCCTGGACCAGGTGCTGGAGCTGATTATGAATGAGAAGCCCGCCAACACCGCCAGCCTTTTCCTGAACGAGGACGCCGACAAGCCCTCCCTCCCTGAACGAGGCCTCTGGCGGTGGCTACATAGAGCCATGCAGAAGAGAGCGGCCAGTGCCAAGGACATGATGAGCTCCATAACTAAGGAGAGCGTCAAGGGCTTCCTGAGACGCAACCTCTTTGTCCTCCTCACCATCGCAGCAGTGGCTCTGGGCAAGTGGACAAAATACTTTGTTACTGTCTTATTGGGGTTAGGGTTAAGGTGATGTTAAGAGCTAAGGTTATGGTTAGTTTGTTGATTGTTTGTTTATAGTTAATACAATATTAATTTAAAAAAACTAAAGTAATTGCAGTGTTATTACACAGGCCTATGAGCTGCAGCCCCCAACTGTAGACTCTTGTGTCAAGAAGACTTGAAATACATACAGTATTCTTCATCAATGATATCATGTCTCCTGTGTGTGTATCCAGGTGTCATGCTGGGTTTTGCTCTGCGGCCCCACAACCTGACCCTCAGGAAGATCAAATACTTTGCCTTCCCTGGAGAGCTGCTGATGAGGATGCTGCAGATGCTGGTTCTGCCTCTCATCATCTCCAGCCTGGTCACAGGTAGCTGGTCACAGGAGTTCTGCTTCCTTAGCATCATTATAATTATTTTCAATTAGAGTATCTATTGCTTTTGTCAAACTCAAAGTGATTTACATTTCATGTAGATTTCTCACCCCTTCTGCATGCTATTATTCTACATTTTCCATACTTCTTGCTATTTTGAGTTCAAAGTTAGTTGGTACAGTAATAGTCTTGTGGTACTAGCTAGAGTATTAATGAGAAAATTATGAACTTTGTCTTGTCTTGCAGGTATTTCCTCTCTGGACAGCAAAGCATCTGGGAAGATGGGAATGCGGGCTGTGGTTTATTACATGGTGACCACCCTCATCGCAGTCTTCATTGGCATCGTCATTGTGATTGTCATAAAACCAGGGAAAGGCCTTAGGGACAGTCCAGTGGCCTCTAGCGGTACCATAGAGCCGGTACAAGCAGCTGACGCCTTCCTGGATCTCATCAGGTGAGGAACTATTGTAGGATCCCAGTGACAGTAAGTCAACAGAATATATTAATAATTGCTTGTCCTTTATTCACTGTGATAATAGTTCTGCATTTTTCAGGAACATGTTCCCACCAAATTTGGTGGAAGCCTGTTTCAAGCAGGTAAGGGAATTCACTTGCCAATTGATCAAGCAGCTATTCTTCAATACACTGTGTTAAAATACTTACTCACCAAATAAATTGTTAAGGACTGATACTCTTTACTTATACAATACATACAGTGGGGAGAACAAGTATTTTATACACTGCTGATTTTGCAGGTATTCCTACTTACAAAGCATATAGATGTCTGTAATTTCTTATCATAGGTACACTTCAACTGTGAGAGACGGAATCTAAAACAAAAATCCAGAAAATCACATTGTATGATTTTTAAGTAATTAATTTGCATTTTATTGCATGACATAAGTATTTGATACATCAGAAAAGCAGAACTTAAACTTTGGTACGGAAACCTTTGTTTGCAATTACAGAGATCATACGTTTCCTTTAGTTCTTGACCAGGTTTGCACACACTGCAGCAGGGATTTTGGCCCACTCCTCCATACAGACCTTCTCCAGATCCTTCAGGTTTCGGGGCTGTCGCTGGGCAATACGGACTTTCAGCTCCCTCCAAAGATTTTCTATTGGGTTCAGGTCTGGAGACTGGCTAGGCCACTCCAGGACCTTGAGATGCTTTTTACAGAGCCACTCCCTTAGTTGCCCTGGCTGTGTGTTTTGGGTCGTTGTCATGCTGGAAGACCCAGCCACGACCCATCTTCAATGCTCTTACTGAGGGAAGGAGATTGTTGGCCAAGATCTCGTGATACATGGCCCCATCCATCCTCCCCTCAATACGGTGCAGTCGTCCTGTCCCCTTTGCAGAAAAGCATCCCCAAAGAATGATGTTTCCACCTCCATGCTTCACGGTTGGGATGGTGTTCTTAGGGTTGTACTCATCCTTCTTCTTCCTCCAAACACGGCGAGTGGAGTTTAGACCAAAAAGCTCTATTTTTGTCTCATCAGACCACATGACCTTCTCCCATTCCTCCTCTGGATCATTCAGATGGTCATTGGAAAACTTCAGACGGGCCTGGACATGCGCTGGCTTGTGCAGGGGGACCTTGCGTGCGCTGCAGGATTTTAATCCATGACGGCGTAGTGTGTTACTAATGGTTTTCTTTGAGACTGTGGTCCCAGCTCTATCAGGTCATTGACCAGGTCCTGCCGTGTAGTTCTGGGCTGATCCCTCACCTTCCTCATGATCATTGATGCCCCACGAGGTGAGATCTTGCATGGAGCCCCAGACCGAGGGTGATTGACCGTCATCTTGAACTTCTTCCATTTTCTAATAATTGCGCCAACAGTTGTTGCCTTCTCACCAAGCTGCTTGCCTATTGTCCTGTAGCCCATCCCAGCCATACGCAGGTCTACAATTTTATCCCTGATGTCCTTACACAGCTCCCTGGTCTTGGCCAATGTGGAGAGGTTGGAGTCTTTTTATTTATTTTTTATTTTTTATTTCACCTTTATTTAACCAGGTAGGCTAGTTGAGAACAAGTTCTCATTTACAACTGCGACCTGGCCAAGATAAAGCATAGCAGTGTGAGCAGACAACACAGAGTTACACATGGAGTAAACAATTTACAAGTCAATAACACAGTAGAAAACAAGGGGGGAGTCTATATACAATGTGTGCAAAAGGCATGAGGAGGTAGGCGAATAATAACAATTTTGCAGATTAACACTGGAGTGATAAATGATCAGATGGTCATGTACAGGTAGAGATATTGGTGTGCAAAAGAGCAGAAAAGTAAATAAATAAAAACAGTATGGGGATGAGGTAGGTGAAAATGGGTGGGCTATTACCAATAGACTATGTACAGCTGCAGCGATCGGTTAGCTGCTCAGATAGCTGATGTTTGAAGTTGGTGAGGGAGATAAAAGTCTCCAACTTCAGCGATTTTTGCAATTCGTTCCATTCACAGGCAGCAGAGTACTGGAACGAAAGGCGGCCAAATGAGGTGTTTGCTTTAGGGATGATCAGTGAGATACACCTGCTGGAGTGCGTGCTACGGATGGGTGTTGCCATCGTGACCAGTGAGCTGAGATAAGGCGGAGCTTTACCTAGCATGGACTTGTAGATGACCTGGAGCCAGTGGGTCTGGCGACGAATATGTAGCAAGGGCCAGCCGACTAGAGCATACAAGTCGCAGTGGTGGGTGGTATAAGGTGCTTTAGTGACAAAACGGATGGCACTGTGATAGACTGCATCCAGTTTGCTGAGTAGAGTGTTGGAAGCCATTTTGTAGATGACATCGCCGAAGTCGAGGATCGGTAGGATAGTCAGTTTTACTAGGGTAAGCTTGGTGGCGTGAGTGAAGGAGGCTTTGTTGCGGAATAGAAAGCCGACTCTTGATTTGATTTTCGATTGGAGATGTTTGATATGAGTCTGGAAGGAGAGTTTGCAGTCTAGCCAGACACCTAGGTATTTATAGATGTCCACATATTCTAGGTCGGAACCATCCAGGGTGGTGATGCTAGTCGGGCATGCGGGTGCAGGCAGCGATCGGTTGAAAAGCATGCATTTGGTTTTACTAGCGTTTAAGAGCAGTTGGAGGCCACGGAAGGAGTGTTGTATGGCATTGAAGCTTGTTTGGAGGTTAGATAGCACAGTGTCCAATGAAGGGCCGAAAGTATATAGAATGGTGTCGTCTGCGTAGAGGTGGATCAGGGAATCGCCCGCAGCAAGAGTAACATCATTGATATATACAGAGAAAAGAGTCGGCCCGAGAATTGAACCCTGTGGCACCCCCATAGAGACTGCCAGAGGACCGGACAGCATGCCCTCCGATTTGACACACTGAACTCTGTCTGCAAAGTAATTGGTGAACCAGGCAAGGCAGTCATCCGAAAAACCGAGGCTACTGAGTCTGCCGATAAGAATATGGTGATTGACAGAGTCGAAAGCCTTGGCAAGGTCGATGAAGACGGCTGCACAGTACTGTCTTTTATCGATGGCGGTTATGATATCGTTTAGTACCTTGAGTGTGGCTGAGGTGCACCCGTGACCGGCTCGGAAACCAGAATGCACAGCGGAGAAGGTACGGTGGGATTCGAGATGGTCAGTGACCTGTTTGTTGACTTGGCTTTCGAAGACCTTAGATAGGTAGGGCAGGATGGATATAGGTCTGTCACAGTTTGGGTCCAGGGTGTCTCCCCCTTTGAAGAGGGGGATGACTGCGGCAGCTTTCCAATCCTTGGGGATCTCAGACGATATGAAAGAGAGGTTGAACAGGCTGGTAATAGGGGTTGCGACAATGGTGGCAGATAGTTTCAGAAATAGAGGGTCCAGATTTTCAAGCCCAGCTGATTTGTACGGGTCCAGGTTTTGCAGCTCTTTCAGAACATCTGCTATCTGGATTTGGGTAAAGGAGAACCTGGAGAGGCTTGGGCGAGGAACTGCGGGGGGGGGGGGGGGGGGGGGGCGGAGCTGGCGGAAGGCATGGCCAGCCGTTGAGAAATGCTTATTGAAGTTTTCGATAATCATGGAGTTATCGGTGGTGACCGTGTTACCTAGCCTCAGTGCAGTGGGCAGCTGGGAGGAGGTGCTCTTGTTCTCCATGGACTTCACAGTGTCCCAGAACTTTTTGGAGTTGGAGCTACAGGATGCAAACTTCTGCCTGAAGAAGCTGGCCTTAGCTTTCCTGACTGACTGCGTGTATTGGTTCCGGACTTCCCTGAACAGTTGCATATCACGGGGACTATTCGATGCTATTTCAGTCCGCCACAGGATGTTTTTGTGCTGGTCGAGGGCAGTCAGGTCTGGGGTGAACCAAGGGCTGTATCTGTTCTTAGTTCTGCATTTTTTGAACGGAGCATGCTTATCTAAAATGGTGAGGAAGTTACTTTTAAAGAATGACCAGGCATCCTCAACTGACGGGATGAGGTCAATGTCCTTCCAGGATACCCGGGCCAGGTCGATTAGAAAGGCCTGCTCACAGAAGTGTTTTAGGGAGCGTTTGACAGTGATGAGGGGTGGTCGTTTGACTGCGGCTCCGTAGCGGATACAGGCAATGAGGCAGTGATCGCTGAGATCCTGGTTGAAGACAGCGGAGGTGTATTTGGAGGGCCAGTTGGTCAGGATGACGTCTATGAGGGTGCCCTTTGTTTACAGAGTTAGGGTTGTACCTGGTGGGTTCCTTGATGATTTGTGTGAGATTGAGGGCATCTAGCTTAGATTGTAGGACTGGCGGGGTGTTAAGCATATCCCAGTTTAGGTCACCTAACAGAACAAACTCTGAAGCTAGATGGGGGGCGATCAATTCACAAATGGTGTCCAGGGCGCAGCTGGGAGCTGAGGTGGGTCGGTAGCAGGCGGCAACAGTGAGAGACTTATTTCTGGAGAGAGTAATTTTCAAAATTAGTAGTTCGAACTGTTTGGGTATGGACCTGGAAAGTATGACATTACTTTTCAGGCTAACTCCTCCCCCTTTGGCAGTTCTATCTTGACGGAAGATGTTATAGTTGGGTATGGAAATCTCTGCATTTTTGGTGGCCTTCCTGAGCCAGGATTCAGACACAGCAAGGACATCAGGGTTAGCAGAGTGTGCTAACGCAGTGAGTAAAATAAACTTAGGGAGGAGGCTTCTGATGTTGACATGCATGAAACCAAGGCTTTTTCGATCACAGAAGTCAACAAATGAGGGTGCCTGGGGACATGCAGGGCCTGGGTTTACCTCCACATCACCCGCGGAACAGAGAAGGAGTAGTATGAGGGTGCGGCTAAAGGCTATCAAAACTGGTCGCCTAGAGCGTTGGGGACAGAGAATAAGAGGAGCAGGTTTCTGGGCATGGTAGAATATATTCAGGGCATAATGCGCAGACAGGGGTATGGTGGGGTGCGGGTACAGCGGAGGTAAGCCCAGGCACTGGGTGATGATGAGAGAGGTTGTATCTCTGGACATGCTGGTTGTAATGGGTGAGGTCACTGCATGTGTGGGAGGTGGGACAAAGGAGTTATCAGGGGTATGAAGAGTGGAACTAGGGGCTCCATTGTGAACTAAAACAATGATAACTAACCTGAACAACAGTATACAAGGCATATTGACATTTGAGAGAGACATACAGCGAGGCATACAGTAATCACAGGTGTTGAATTGGGAAAGCTAGCTAAAACAGTAGGTGAGACAACAGCTAATCAGCTAGCACAACAACAGCAGATAAAATGGCGTAGACTAGGCAACGGGGCCAACAGATAAAACAAACAAGCAGAATGGAGTACCGTGATTAATGGACAGTCCAGCGTGCATCAGCTATGTAGCCAAGAGATCAGTGTCCAGGGGGCAGCGGTGGATGGGGCAGGGAAGCTGGACTGGCGAGTGTTATCCAGGTAAAAAAAAACGAACAATGACTAAATAGCTTGTAGCTAGTTAGCTGGTTAGCTTCTGGAGGTTCTTGAGTGTGTTCTAAAAATTTAAAATAATAGCGATTCCGTATCACATTGGGTGAGGCAGGTTTCCGGAAGGTATAAACAAATTAAAAATCAAAAAGAGATAGAAAGTAAATATGGGTCCAGTAGGTGTTTGGGACACGGCGATTCAGACGGTTAGCAGGCCTGTGCTAACAAGCTAACAGTTTGTAGGCCCGGGCTAAACAAGGTAGCAGTTAGCGGACCGGAGCTGGACAAGCTAGCAGTTAGCAGGCCGAATTAGCAAGCAGGGAGATAGCGAGGGCTAGAGAGTTAGCCTTTGGGGGACGTCGCGATGGGGTGAGTCTGTTTATTCCTCTTCATGCGGTGACATCGATAGACCGGTCGTGGGCCCGGGTATTGTAGCCCAGGAGTATGCTACGGTGGTAGCACAGGTGCGCTGGCCGGGCTAGCTTCAAGCTAAGTGGGTGGAAACGCTAGCCAGGAGTAAACATCCGGGGTTGCGGTTTAGCTAGATAGCTAGTTGTGAAGATCCATCTGAAAAATGTTCCGTTTGCGGTGGGAATCCGGGGATGAATCCGGGGATGAAAAATAAATAGGTCCGTTATGCTCTGGTTAGAGTCGCGTTGTTCGAACTGGCGAGAGCTTTCCGAGCTAAAGGTTAGCTGATGACCGGTTAGCTGAAGACCGCTAGCATAGCTGGTGGTTAGCTGGCTAGCTTCAGTTGAGGGGTTCCGAAGTAAATATAAATACTTTAGGAAAAATAGCTACATTGGGTGAGGCGGGTTGCAGGAGAGTATTTGGAAGCTTAGGTTTAGCAAAATGTTTTTAAAGAGATATGCGAAGAAAAATATGTAAACAACGAAAAAGAAACGATATATACAAGGGGACACGACAGGACGACTTACTGCTACGCCATCTAGGTTCATGATTCATGTCTGTTTGATTGAGTGTGTGGACAGGTGTCTTTTATACAGGTAACGAGTTCAAACAGGTGCAGTTAATACAGGTAATGAGTGGAGAACAGGAGGGCTTCTTAAAGAAAAACTAACAGGTCTGTGAGAGCCGTAATTCTTACTGGTTGGTAGGTGATCAAATATTTATGTCATGCAATAAAATGCTCATTAATTACTTAAAAATCATACAAAGTGATTTTCTGGATTTTTGTTTTAGATTCTGTCTCTCACAGTTGAAGTGTACCTATGATTTAAAAAAAATTACAGACCTCTACATGCTTTGTAAGTAGGAAAACCTGCAAAATCGGCAGGGTATCAAATACTTGTTCTCCCCACTGTACATGTATTCAATGCCTGCACTGTTTCCACCAGTACAAAACAGTCTACAAGAAGACCATCTACACCAAGAACGTGACCATTACCCTCAACCTGACTGACTCCCTAAACGCTACAGAGGCTGCCTTGGCTGCTAACATGAGCAGAGTCCTGCAGACCATCCAGGTGGGTGACACATTGGTGGTGGAGTGACTTACCCCAATGTAAAGTCCTTTGGGGGAACAAGTGCTACAGTTACTTTGGATAAGTGTAAATGTGATGTGATGTGAAGGGGCTGTTCTGCTCCAGGAGACAGTGGTGGAGACGATCCCAGTGTCTGGTTCCTCTAACGGGGTGAACGCCCTGGGTCTGGTGGTGTTCTCCATGTGCTTCGGCCTGGTCATCGGCAGCATGAAGCAGCAGGGACAGGCTCTCAGGGACTTCTTCGACTGCCTCAACGAAGCCATCATGCGCCTAGTGGCCATCATCATCTGGTTAGTAGTCAGATTAGTGGTTGCAAAGTAACATGTTAATGTACTCGTAAATGCCTTTACCATTACTTCTCACATACAGTATATATCTCAAAACAGTTGCTTTCGGGGGAATTGTCGTGTTAGGTAGAGTGTGGGCTATCCTACAAATATCTCTCTCTTTTATCTCCATTCCTTCCTCTCTCCCCATCAGGTACGCTCCAGTGGGCATCCTGTTCCTGATAGCAGGTAAGATCGTGGAGATGAAGAATCTGGCCGAGGTGGGAGGTCAGCTGGGGATGTACACGGTGTCTGTCATCGTGGGTCTGCTCATCCACGGCCTCTTCGTCCTGCCCCTGTTCTACTTCCTGGTCACCAGGAAGAACCCCTACACCTTCATCGCTGGCCTGCTGCAGGCCCTCATTACTGCCCTGGGGACGTCCTCTAGGTGGGTGTAGGAACAGATTCAGGGTCAGATGTAGCTAATTCATTGCCCTGTGGATATCCTCTAGTTCAGTGGTTATCCGGTCCTCCAGTAACCCAAACAGCGCACACTTTTGTTGTAGCCCCAGACAAACTCACCTGATCAACTCATTGAGGGCTTGACGATTGGTTGACAAGTGGAATCAGGTGTGCTTGTCCGACGCTACAACAAAAATGTGTGCTGTTGGGGGTACTTGAGGATTGGAGTTGGGAAACACATCTAGTTGTTGTTTGGAGCATTATGATTTCACAACGTCCTCTATTCTCTGCCACCCTGCCATAGCTCTGCCACCCTGCCCATCACCTTCCGCTGTCTGGAGGAGAACAACCATGTGGACAAGAGAGTGACACGCTTCATCCTGCCCGTGGGTGCCACCATCAACATGGATGGCACTGCCCTCTACGAGGCTGTGGCCGCCATCTTTATTGCTCAGGTCAATGACATGGAACTCAACTTTGGCCAAATCCTCACCATCAGGTGAGTGTTAAGACACCATTCATCTGATAAGCCACAATGCTATCAATGAGCTAGACCTTCAACTATGAAGTTATTTTTAAGTATTAATTTATTTATAACAATACATCTTTTTTAAAATCTCAACTTGGAAAGGATATACAAAAGCAAATTAGCTAATTTTGTAACTACATTAAGAGGAGACTCATAACTCATAACAATGAGTTTTCATGGTTTTGATGAGATTAATTTTGTGGTCTCTGCCGAACTTCTCCATGCTGTAGGCTTTCTTCAATTGACTTCACAACCCAAGATGGATTACCTCTACCACGGAGTGTTGATTTAGCTCAGGGATGGGCAACTCCAGTCCTCCGGGGCCGGAGTGGTGCTTCGTATTAAACAGGCATAGACTAACAGGGAAATGCTTACTTATAGGTCCTGTTCTAACAATGCAGTTAAATATATACTAAAAGTATTTTTATAGTTACAAAAGGAATAAACACACAGTGAATAACAATAACGAGTAAAAATAACATGCTATATACACAGAGTACCAGTACCGAATCGATGTGCAGGGGTACAAATTAATTGAGGTAGCTATGTACATATACTGTAGTAGGGGTAAAGGGACTAGGCAACAGGATAGATAGTAGACAGTAGCAGCAGCATATGTGCAAGAATATGCTAATTTAAGAGATGGCTAGTCATTATTAGCAGATACATTATGGGACACGGGTCAAGTTATTATCGGCGTGCAGCGGTTAGTCTATAACCATGTCTTCCTGGATCAGTATTTTTCACACGTCACTCACCACCGATTCCCTAATGCAATGTGTGTTTCTCTTTCTTATTAAATGGTGCCATCCCTCCACAGTATCACAGCAACAGCTGCCAGCATTGGAGCAGCAGGCATCCCGCAGGCTGGTCTGGTTACCATGGTGATTGTATTGACATCGGTGGGACTGCCCACAGAGGACATAACGCTGATCATTGCTGTGGACTGGTTCCTGTAAGTCTGCCTAAATGTCACTGTAAGGCCGCCACACCACTATAACAGAGAACAGATCCCCCTGAAAGATTGGCCATGCATTATGCGCATCAGATTATTGAAGAACTGTTAACAACTAGCCCTCTCTAATGTTCTGGTGTTGTATACACTTTTCTGCATGCCTCATGGTTGGATTTACACACAATGGTTGGAATTCTTTTTTTAATAACTTGTGGCATTGTGTGTATAACACATTGCATTGTGTTTTTGTGTGGCTGTGCATAGGTTGACACCCTAAGTGTGTAAGTGTGTGTGTGTGTGTGTGTGTGTGTGTGTGTGTGTGTGTGTGTGTGTGTGTGTGTGTGTGTGTGTGTGTGTGTGTGTGTGTGTGTGTGTGTGTGTGTGTGTGTGTGTGTGTGTGTGTGTGTGTGTGTGTACGTGTACACACTATAATGTCTATTCTTTATAATGTATGTACTTGTGCAGGGACCGACTGAGGACCACTACCAATGTGCTGGGGGACTCTCTGGGGGCGGGCATCGTGGAGCACCTGTCACGCCAGGAGTTGCAGAGCCAGGATGTTGAGGTGGGCAACTCGGTGATTGAAGAGAACGAAAAGCCCTACCAGCTCATCTGCCAGGAGAACGACTCAGTGAAGCACCACAACAGTGAGACCCCCATGTAGGGGTCAGGACAGGGGAATTTATAGGCCCAGTCTGAAAACAACCACTAGCCTCTACTCTTCTTCTTTTAGTCAACATTGCTTGATCTAATATTTATATATTTCTTAATTCCATTATTTTACTTTTAGATTAGTGTGTATTGTTGTCAGATACTACTGCACTGTTGGAGCTAGGAACACAAGCACTTCGCCACACCCATAATAACAACTGCTAAATATGTGTATGTGACCAAAACAATTTGATTTGACACTGATGAAAGAACTGGACAGGTGAAATCACATTTTCCATAGTTACAGTGCCTTGCGAAAGTATTCGGCCCCCTTGAACATTGCGACCTTTTGCCACATTTCAGGCTTCAAACGTAAAGATATAAAACTGTATTTTTTTGTGAAGAATCAACAACAAGTGGGACACAATCATGAAGTGGAACGACATTTATTGGATATTTAAAACTTTTTTAACAAATCAAAAACTTAAAAATGGGGCGTGCAAAATTATTCAGCCCCTTTACTTTCAGTGCAGCAAACTCTCTCCAGAAGTTCAGTGAGGATCTCTGAATGATCCTATGTTGACCTAAATGACTAATGATGATAAATACAATCCACCTGTGTGTAATCAAGTCTCCGTATAAATGCACCTGCACTGTGATAGTCTCAGAGGTCCGTTAAAAGCGCAGAGAGCATCATGAAGAACAAGGAACACACCAGGCAGGTCCGAGATACTGTTGTGAAGAAGTTTAAAGCCGGATTTGGATACAAAAAGATTTCCCAAGCTTTAAACATCCCAAGGAGCACTGTGCAAGAGATAATATTGAAATGGAAGGAGTATCAGACCACTGCAAATCTACCAAGACCTGGCCGTCCCTCTAAACTTTCAGCTCATACAAGGAGACGACTGATCAGAGATGCAGCCAAGAGGCCCATGATCACTCTGGATGAACTGCAGAGATCTACAGCTGAGGTGGGAGACTCTGTCCATAGGACAACAATCAGTCGTATATTGCACAAATCTGGCCTTTATGGAAGAGTGGCAAGAAGAAAGCCATTTCTTAAAGATATCCATAAAAAGTGTTGTTTAAAGTTTGCCACAAGCCACCTGGGAGACAAACCAAACATGTGGAAGAAGGTGCTCTGGTCAGATGAAACCAAAATTGAACTTTTTGGCAACAATGCAAAACGTTATATTTGGCGTAAAAGCAACACAGCTCATCACCCTGAACACACCATCCCCACTGTCAAACATGGTGGTGGCAGCATCATGGTTTGGGCCTGCTTTTCTTCAGCAGGGACAGGGAAGATGGTTAAAATTGATGGGAAGATGGATGGAGCCAAATACAGGACCATTCTGGAAGAAAACCTGATGGACTCTGCAAAAGACCTGAGACTGGGACGGAGATTTGTGTTCCAACAAGACAATGATCCAAAACATAAAGCAAAATCTACAATGGAATGGTTCAAAAATAAACAAATCCAGGTGTTAGAATGGCCAAGTCAAAGTCCAGACCTGAATCCAATCGAGAACCTGTGGAAAGAACTGAAAACTGCTGTTCACAAATGCTCTCCATCCAACCTCACTGAGCTCGAGCTGTTTTGCAAGGAGGAATGGGAAAAAATGTCAGTCTCTCGATGTGCAAAACTGATAGAGACATACCCCAAGCGACTTACAGATGTAATCGCAGCAAAAGGTGGCGCTACAAAGTATTAACTTAAGGGGGCTGAATAATTTTGCACGCCCCATTTTTCAGTTTTTGATTTGTTAATGTCGTTCCACTTCATGATTGTGTCCCACTTGTTGTTGATTCTTCACAAAAAAATACAGTTTTATATCTTTATGTTTGAAGCCTGAAATGTGGCAAAAGGTCGCAAAGCTCAAGGGGGCCGAATAATTTCGCAAGGCACTGTATCTAGCTCCCATATTGATTTCACTTATCCCATGTTTTCATATCAGTAGAGAACACTTTAGACTGCTGTTGTGTACTCAGTATCGGATTCATTTACATGAACAAGAAAATAATTGCCATTCAATAACCTTTTTAAATATGTGAATAAATGGAAAATCCATTCCTATACTCACCATCACGGAGCTGGTTTTGTTGCATGGCTTGAATTTATTTTTATTATATTTTGACATTTTTAGCATCATTGACATAATCAATTTGAGTTTATAGCAGCCTCTGTTGCACTTCTGTAGTTGGTGGTTGTTGTTTTTATTGCGAATCTACCTCTAATATAATTCAAGTGTACATTATGCTTTCTCTTAAGCCATTTGATTTTCTGCCCCAAACATTACCTAGAGGAAATGTTGTAGGCCTATCATATTATCCATGCTACCAACCTTGATAACCAGTTTTTCAACAGTTTTGAAAACAAACACTGAAGTATTGTCATCAGTTTTGATATAATGTACTTTGCTTAATCTCTGTCAATAGCATCAATGTGAATATATAGTATATATTTGTATGGATATCTGTAATAATATTTGACACTTGGGTGATTTCTATGTTACTGTTTGAGGTAAATTGGGGTTGTTAGACTTTTTTATTTTTTGAAAACAATATTGGTAACAAAGATTTATTTTCAGTGTTAACTCTAGTGTTTCTTAACTGAACATATGTTGGTACTAGTGCCCTGTTATTTTAACACAAGTCACTCAAGCCTGAAGTATGTGAAATGTTGATATCATTGGGGGTGTTGTATGTTGCTGTACATTGTAAAGATGGAGAAATATTGACAGAAGGATGTCGTATAGGCTACTGTATTACTTGATATGTTTTCCCCCAATGTTCCTGGTTGTTTGAGTGTTTTCAGACCATGAGAGAATTGAATGTACATTTGGTCCATTTGTAGAATATGAGCAGGGAGATCAGTAGATTTCTAGACTAAAATAACTCAAATGCTCACTAGATATTCCCTTTCCTTGATGCTGTAATCTTAATTACTGTTAATTTATGATTATGGCTTTTTTCTTTTATTTGACTGTGGGACAAAAGTGGAAAAATGTTATGCCTAAAGCAGTTACATGTATATACATAATTTAAAGGCAATTAAGTTCAATGTTAAAGAGGCATTCCAGAAGATTTGAAAACAATCTAGTTATTATAAACCCTCTGCAGTCCTAACACTTTTACTGGCATCATTTAGTGCACGAGATACGCACTCATTTATGTCATGTAGCCTAATTTGTGCCTCTTGTTTTACGTATTAAATAGTTGATTTATGTTTTCATGAGATGGTTTAAATTTGGATGGCTTTAGTATTTTGATGGAAGAATATGAAAGTTGCAACAAATAAATGTCTCAGGAATTGACAACAATTGTGTGAGTCTGTAGGCTGTGATAAGTGTGGTCGAGAGAGACAGAAGCCTTGTTTGTACCTGGTGCTTTTGTGCTCACATTTGTAGACAGGTGTATACACTCAAAACACACATTCTGATCTGATTGTTTTCAGATCTTCCTGACCACCAACGGATGTAGTCAGGCAAGCACTGTTTCTGGATATCTCACAGGTGTCGACAGATCTGGACAGTAAAACCATTTAAAGCATCATTATCCTTCCTTCTAAAATCATTGACAGCTGGCACCATGGACTTATGACATCAATATGTGTCTTAAAATAAATAAATATTATTTTGGAAGAATATCTGTCTAATAATTTGCATACAGGGAGGGACCAGGAAATCAGGTCACAATCCAAACACAGAGGGATAAGAGACACACTTTACTACCATGTGTAGAGGCATATCTGAAAACGTGGGCACAATCAGAATGTGGACAAGATCAGGACCAAGGATGCATGTTAGCGTCAGGTATTAACGAGTCTATTCAGACAGCGAGAGATTCTCCAGGAGATTCCCGTTCTTTTGGTTGATCTGAGGAGATTGTGTAAAAGCATGGCTGTATTCTTAACGCACAGAAAATGGCTACCCCTGGTGGAGAATCTCCTGTTTTTGTCCCTGATTCACCATGGATTCTTACTCCGACCAGTCTAAACTGCAGTACTGAACACCTGCGGTGCATTCCAGCTGGCTTCACACTTACAGTACTGCCTTTCATTGAGTAAAGCCTCCACATTTTTGCCAGTTAAGTGGTCTAAACCTCTAGGTAGTGATATGGTGTCAAACTGTCTTTGTTGAAATTAATAAACTGTCAAATGGAGTGCGAGAGCAGCTTTGTGCATCTCAAACAGTGTTGAGTCAGAAGCTCAATGCTATGGGAAGCACTAATCACCTTTTATCTGGGGGTGAAGATGCTTGGCACCTCAACATCAAACTGAGTGCATCCACCCAGACATAGTAAACAGAAGCAGCGTGTGGTTTCAGCCAGAGGGGAACCAATACGGCCTCTCTGGGCAACTCAGTTTGGTTCCAAACTATTAATACAGCAGTTATTCTGCTTGTTTTATACCAGTACCTTTGAGAACTGTACCTATAAGAGAAATCATAGGGTAACCTACTTTAACCAATGTATACAAAACAATATCAATATTTATGTGTTCCTAATGTTTGGTATAGTCAGTGTATATAAGCACACGAATACTCTCAGAGTAACCCACTGTGGCCTGTGTAGTCCAGCAGTTAAAGCCTCTGACCTCGGCACACATGTATGTCAGCATAGGTTAGAATCCGGCCCACTGCCCTTTGACCCCCACCCAGTCTTTACTATCTCTTCAATAAAGCAAAACAATTACAAAAATGTACCTTAAAAAAAGTAAAGAACCCACTGACCTATAATATAGATTTTTGAAGAAAGAGCCTATGCGGCAATAAGACACAACGAGGAGGAAAATCTAACTCTTTCAGGTCAATTTATTTATAAAAGATCCACTGAAGATGTGTTTAAACATACAGTGCATTTTCTAAATGACATTGTGTTTCAGGCGAGAACAAGCCGTCTATGAAGTTGAACAGCCATACATAGATGGTGAAGACCGGTTTCTCGGAATAAAGAGTAATCAGAAATACTTGGCAAATACTTTGGCATAGTTAGCGACAGTGTGTAAAAGACATTTAGCTATATATCAAAACCTCTCAGGGACCCCGCAATGTATGGCGATGACAGCTCAGCCACTACACACTCCCAGCCAGATAGATAGTGACACGAGACGACTGGAGAGTCAGCAAGCTTGGCCGAGTTAGGATGAGAAGCCGCTGGAAGTTTACTTGGCCTGCAATGACAAGAGAGATAGTTCAGTTCAATACATCTTTATTGTCCCCAAAGGGCAATTTAAGTGCAGCATAAAAGTCAGACACTAAGTTTATGCGGAGAAAATACAGTACAATATTGCTGGAGTAAAATGATAAACAGCTGTCACCTATGACAATAATTTTCCTTCTGTGGTAGCAACCTCACACTCATTCCACATGGAGGGCATCCCACCCATCCTTCTTATCCTGAGAGAGAAAAGTGTGGAAAATCATTGTCTATGGTGACATAATCAGGGAGAACAACTACAGCACACTTTTCAAGAATGCTAACATTACCCCTCTCTCTAATAAAGCCATTTGGATGTACAGGCTGGATTTAATCTCTCCCACCATAGGAATGTTTATGTAGTATTTTAAAGTAGTATATGTAACTGCAATGTGCGTTAGATTAAATTGAGCCCTATGTGTATAAACAAGGTGCATATTTCCCACCTCTGACATGACTGGCAGGTTGCCATGAGGGTGGAGCCACATGGTCCTATGTGCTTTGGTCCTCTGTCTCTGGAGCAGCTTCCTCAGTAACCTCTTGACCCTTCTATCTCTGGGGTCAGCACACTTCACCGCCTTCTTGGTGTACAGTCTGCAGCCACAACAGATAAAGAACATTCACCAAGCCAACTTTTCAAAGGAAACATACAGAACACACTATAGATATGGAGCATGGTTTCAAGAAAGCCTTCTCTGAACCAAAGCTTCAACAAAGTTGGCTAGTGAGGCATCTTTTCTTTATAGGTCTTGTTATCCTCACATCCCTGGCAATTATAGTAGAATCTGAGCCATAACAACATGACCTGGATAGATGACAATGCCTCACATCTCTGAGAGAAATATTTTCTATGTCTGCAGGTTGCTTGGAGATAGTTGGAATACTTGCATGATGGCTTGTATGCTGCAGTCTGGCCCCTCCGTCTGCACTTCAAACCTCAGCACGTCTTTGGTGCGCACATTCCCCTGGGAGTACTGCATACAGCACTGAACGTCTCTCTGCATCTGTACCCCATCACCTGAGAGAGGGAGGAAGTGAGGGGGAGAGAGACATACCCTTATGTCAGACTCGTCAAAGCACACTTACAGTATATGAAGGCTGATTGCTATTGGCTCATAAGGAGGGTTGTTATGATAGATATGAGTTCAAATAGCAAATATTTTTGTAGGAATGCAATACATTTCATTGCACTGTTCTATACAGTATAGTTGGACTATGCAAGGTTAATATGTAATGGTTGCTCTTGTTGACAGGATATGTAATATTGTCAGGAGTATTGCACACCCCCTATACACACAAGAATGCCAGAGGAATTAGCTAGATCATCCCATGTTCCCCAACAATGTACTGTTATGGCAGTGGCACTGTGACTACATGACAAACCTTTTCATTCAATCAGAGTGAGTGAACACAGTAACATTAGCCGAGATAACAGTTACCATATGCATGTCATATAAAAGCTGCTCTGAACCTTGTCATATATTATCATTGACATCATCGATCACTTTTTCCCATGAAAGTCTGAGGTATTCAGTTAGCTTGTTATTAGCATTCAAGGTTGATGTGAAATCATTGTCTTCCTGCATTCTAGCACTCTGTTTACATCCATGGCTCTCCCTGCTGCTGCTCCAGTATTGGCTCTATTCCCCTCTCCTCCCTCTCTCCTCTATCTTCATCTCCTTCGCCATCACTTCCCTGCTAAACTGGCTCCCAGCAGGGTGCATACTGCTGACGGTCTAGTGTAGGTGTTATTGTGTCTTACCTTCCACTGCGTCCAGGAGAACGACAGTCAGAGAAATAACAGTCACAGTCTGCAGCAGAAACATGGTGAGCCTGACAGGGAAGTTCTCCTCTGTATTACCTTCCCCTCTATTGCCGTGTCTCTTATATTCCTCCCTCCCTCCTGCTCACACTCACACTCTCCCTCAAACACACACACTCTCCCCCTCCCTCTCTCTCCCCTCCCTCATCCTCCAGTGCCCCACTCACTGTGTTCATTTCTGTCTTTCCCACTCTTCAAAAGGTGCTTTCCAAAGCTCTTAAAATAATTCAGATTTATGGCATTCTCTAATGCAGTCATGAAAAGTGATCTACCTTGTTGTAGGTGTGACCCACTGCTAGAGCACAATACATCAGTGGGGGCTGCTGAGGGGAGGATGGCTCATAATAATGTCTGGAACGGAGCTAATGGAATGGTATCAAACACCTGGAAACCATGTGTTTGATGTGTTGATACCATTCCACCTAATCCACTCATTACCACGAGCCCCTCCTCCCCAATTAAGGTGCCACCAAACTCCTGTGCAATACAGGGAACACCACACAGCCTGTGATACACTACTTATAAGACAAATGTTACAGTGTACTGCACAGGAGGTTGGTGGCTCCTTAATTGGGGAGGAGGGCTCGTGGTAGTGGCTGGAACAGAACAGAATCATATCAAACACAAACACATGGTTTCCATGTGTTATCTGCCATTCCATTTGTGACGTTCCAGCCATTATTATGAGCCGTCCTCCCCTCATCAGCCTCCACTGGTGTCCTGTAATACATTCATGTGGTTTTTATCCATGCAAATGACTAAGGCATCAGTAATACCGACATGGTTCAAAATACAAGAAAGTTACATGCAGCCTGCTTCCAAGACCAACCACCACCGTACGCTTGAAGGCTTTAGCTTATCTGTTGTTCAAGCATCAACAATTCACATTATTAAAGAGTGAGTTGAACCAACAGCAGCAGGGTGTGATTATCAGGAGAAAACACAAGTATTAGGTGTGTCTGCTCCTGTTATGATTTTCATTTAAACTAAATATGTTAAAAACAGATGTCAATAGTCAGACGATGACATAAAATGGCAACCAGCTCTCTACCATTAGACAGATCACAAGATTATGAGAAATATTGAAAACAGGAGCTGATCTGCCAGACGAATGTACATTATAGCTTTGATATTTCAGTCTCAACTGTGATAGACTTTGTATAGAAGCGATTCTAACATTCTCAATACAACACCTAACAACCTTGTCAAGAGGTTTGGACCTCTCTTGGTTTAATGGAAAAGGTCTTGGACTGACAAATGCAAGTCCCAGGAGGCTAACCCATGAATTTACAACCTTTGGTGTCAGAAATGGGCATCCAAAGTGTAATAGAAAAAGTTGGCAAGTGCATTACTTAATTGCCTTTAGGACCAGAGTGGGACAAGCCCCCAAATTCACAACTATAACTAAATAATAAAATGTCAAATATAAAATGGCTTATGTTAGAGGAAATGGATACAAAGTTAACGCCGGTTGGCGTTTGAGGATTGAATGACCTGGAGACCCAGAGTGGTGGCTTTGGGAAGAGACCGTTTGCTTTGGCAGGTTGGGTGTCATTAGAACCCAGCTGATGCTCCCTACGATGTCAGAAACCTCCCTTCTAACAAAGCAATGAAACTATTGCAGAATTACAGCATGTTCTCTAATGCCTTTGGTATTCAATTAAATAAACGAGGTTGAAAAAGGAAGTGGAAGGAATGCTATAAAAATATTTTATACATAAAATATACACAAAGTTAAAACTGAACAAATGAAATAAAACCCTTGTCTGAAAAACAAACAAAAAACTGGAGAAAAACAACTTTTGGACAAGAAAACCCAAATAACCTTTTGGACTGGAAAACCCAAATAACATTATTCTTTTCGTTTTGAGACCGAATACCTACTGTTTAATGTACCTTAGAATAAATGCTTCCAGTGAATACAAGGAAGTGTAAAGCTATTAACTACTGTAACGTTAAGACACTTCATATCTTGTTTTGTATTTTACAGCAGTAGCTACTGGAAATGTATTGTTCTATATAATTATGTAGTTGTACAAAGGAATAATACACACCTGGAGAGAATTCCAAATTCAATGAAGGGTCAACGTGGTAAAACACACCACCAATGAATACAGGACAAATGATGCTTTAAATCCCTGCTGAATGATGGGATTTAGGTAGTGGCATTTATTAAGATGACAAGGCCACAGTGTAATCCCTACTGTGTGCATACCTGAGCCCTGGAAGTGAAACTATGCAGTCTGTTGAGGGGTGTGGAGGGGGCAAGAATTCAACCCTTAAGAAATCAGGTTTGGAATCTTTCAGCTGCAAAAACATACCTTCCCCATTACTCCAGTCTGCTCCTGAGCCAACACACATTTTATGCATATCTTTGGGGCGATTAATAGATCATTGTAAAAGTATTCAGAAGACCACAAGTGACTGTAAATCCACCTATGAAGTCATGGACTAAACCAGTGTTCCTCTGAGGAGGTAGAGAGCCGGAGGAGGGATAAGTATGTCCTGGGGGATGTTGTAGGGCAAGGATAACTATACCTGTGGTCCAGGCCAGGGCTGTTTAACCCAAAAGAGTGTTATTAACTAGGCAAGTCAGTTAAGAACAAATTCTTATTTACAATGGCGCCTAGGAACATTGGGTTAACTGCCTTGTTCAGGGGCAGAAGGACAGATTTTGACCTTGTCAGCTCGGGGACTCGATCTAGTGTTAAGTTATGTTTCAGGGGGCATATCTTTGTCCAATTTTGAGATGCATAATTTATCAAGCACATAACATTTGGTATGGAATGTCTGGAACTGTGTGAATAAATAGGTGATTATAGTCCATTTTAGGACATGGTCTTCTCTACAACTTCCTGAAGATTGATCAGCTTTATGTCCTAATTTAATTTAAAAGGTGTTTCACAGTTCTTTATGTTCTGATCTTGTGAAAAATCCCCCAAAAGTTGGGGATGTTTTAACTTAGGGAATAGTAAACTTTAGAAAAGATAAATCAAGTCACATTCTATATATGCTCATGTGTCATTTAAAATGGGTGTAAAACACTTCTTCATGGTTACATAATGAATGATTGAATGTTCATATCTTGACATAAGTCTAGGTGGAACCATCTTACTTTATATGAGAATTTCCTTATTTATTGTGGCAAATAAAATGACATCCATCCATGCAACATGTGATGATATTTTATTATAGCCAGGGCACTAGATGTTCTATGCTGCCTGGCATTCTTCCGGTGGGAGTAGACTGGAACCCTTTGAGGCAGTCCTCAAACTAACATCTATGGGTCACACAGGATTGTATTTATATACTGTAACACTAAACCTGAACGTGTTTGGTTAAACATAGAAATCAATTATTTAAAATTATTGCAACACTCAATGGTCTTGACAGTGCTCATGTGGGGAAACAGAACACTTTTCCAAAACGGATGTGTCCATCAAAAACTGCAAAAATAAAAACATGTCAAAATGAGAAGGTAGGGGACCTTGTAATAAATAATCCTCCCAATTTTACTGGTGCTAGGAAATAAATTACAATGACATTAAATGACTGAAAGTTCTCAGAAATACTGAAAAGTAACCAAGGGATGAGTTACACCCATCAGATTTGATATATGTTTAATGAAGTGTGTAATTGTTCATTAGAAATCATTTGGGAATTAAAGATATTGTTCTGCAGCAATATAATTCATGGCAGGTGGGCTAAACTGCACTCAACCCACTATTCTGTTGATACACTAAAGCAGAACCTATTCAGGAATGCACAAGGAGCACCTAAGATGTTGTGTATTCTTTTGTCCAGCCTTGATTTCCTCCAGATACATTTAATTTGCCATAGCTCCAGACCACCAGCACAGCCACTTTCCCCGGCATGTGCGTCTGTCCTGGCGTGAGCCATCGTAATCTTCAGAAAAGCTCATATTATGCTTTTTTGATTATGGACCTGTCCTGCAGCTCAAGTCCCTCTCTCTGGCCCGATAGTTTATAGAAACAGCAAAACAAACAGGATATAATGGTATGATACGTAAATATAGTCTCTAAGCTTGGAACCTGCAGACAGAGTAATAGATATTAGGAAAGGAAATGCCCAACGTCTTACCCCTTAGTCCGCAAAATATAGACCTGGTCATTTCCTAGACCCCCTGTAAAGCATTGTGTCTGCTAGAGGTTTTAAATGATTTTAGCTGGATAGAATTTGATGTATCGTACTTTCCATTTTATTAAAATGTTAAGTCTATATTTTCCTCACATTGGAAACTGGCACAGTGTAGTTGTTGCCTAAACAGCTAGACACTACGGAACACTAAATGAAGATGGATGCATTTCTTTTGAAAATAAATTACACTTCCCAATAAAGCTTTCTTGATTAAAACGACAATTTTTAGATTTACAAACATTTGTATGATTTATTTCAACACACCTCACATTACTTACAACAAGAAAAGTCAGATTCCTTGCATACAAGACTAATTGAAGGAGGATCATCAATGATGTCAGCATATACTGTACATGTTCAGGAAGGGAACTCCTTGCAACCAGTACCAAAACCTTCTCAAATATGTAATTACCAACTCAGTGATGTCACTTCAAAAGCAAGACCGGTCTGAAACCAAGTCTGGTTTCCAAATGCCTCTGATCTTTGAACTGCCGTCTTTCTTCAGAGAGTGTCTAGGCATCTAGAGTACCTTTAAAGAGAACATAGAAAAACAAAATGTTGTCAACCATACTATACAAATCTATTATAAATATACACTACCGTTCAAAAGTTTGGGGTCACTTAGAAATGTCCTTGTTTTTGAAAGAAAAGCTTTTTTTTACCATTAAAATAACATCAAATTGATCAGAAATACAGTGTAGACATTGTTCATGTTGTAAATGACTATTGTAGCTGGAAACGGCTGATTTTTTATAGAATATCTACATAGGCGTACGGAGTTCCATTATCAGCAACCATCACTCCTGTGTTCCAATGGCAAGTTGTGTTAGCTAATCCAAGTTTATCATTTTAAAATGCTAATTGATCATCAGAAAACCCTTTTGCAATTATGTTAGCACAGCTGAAAACTGTTGTCCTGATTAAAGATGCAATAAAACTGGCCTTCTTCAGACTAGTTGAGTATCTGGAGCATCAGCATTTGTGGGTTCGATTACAGGCTCAAAACGGCCAGAAACAAAGAACTTCCTTCTGAAACTCGTCAGTCTATTCTTGTTCTGAGAAATGAAGGCTATTCCATGCTAGAAATCACAAAGAAACTGAAGATCTCGTACAATGCTCTGTACTACTCCCTTCACAGAACAGCACAAACTATCTGTAACCAGAATAAATAAAAAAACAGATGCCTCACAAGTCCTCAACTGGCAGCTTCATTAAATAGTACCCGCAAAACACCAGTCTCAACGTCAACAGTGAAGATGCGACTCCGGGATGTTGGTCTTATAGGCAGAGTTGCAAAGAAAAAGCCATATCTCAGACTGGCCAATAAACAGAAAAGATTAAGATGGGCAAAAGAACACAGACATTCGTGAGATGCAGAAAAAATGAAAAGATGCTGGAGGAGTGCTTGACACCATCTGTCAAGCATGGTGGAGGCAATGTGATGGTCTGGGTGTGCTTTGGTGGTGGTAAAGTGGGAGATTTGTACAGGGTAAATGGGATCCTGAAGAAGGAAGGCTATAACTACATTTTGCAACGCCATGGCACACCCTGTGGACGGCGCTTAATTGGAGCCAATTTCCTCCTACTTTATTATAATTTTTTTCTTTCACCTTAATTTAACCCGGTGGGCCAGTTGAGAACAAGTTCTCATTTACAACTGCGACCTGGCCAAGATAAAGCAAAGCAACAACAACAGAGTTAAACAAACGCACAGTCAATAACACAATATAGAAATCTATGTAGTGTGAACAAATGTAGAAGATTAGGGAGGTAAGGCAATAAATAGGCCATTGAGGAGATATAACTACAATTTAGCATTAACACCAGAGTGTTAGATGTGCAGATGATGATGTGCAAGTAGAGATACTGGAGTGCAAAAGAGCAAAAAGATAAATAACAATATGGGGTATATGAGGTAGTTGGGTGTGCTATTTACAGATTTACTGTAAATAGCACGCCTGTAAGCTGCTCTGACAGCTGATGCTTAAAGTTAGTGAGGGAGATATGTCTCCAGCTTCAGTGATTTTTGCAATTCGTTCCAGTCATTGGCAGCAGAGAACTGAAAGGAAAGGCAGCCAAAGGGGGTGTTGGCTTTGGGGATGACCAGTGAAATATACAGCAATCGGTTGAAGAGCATGCATTTAGTTTTACTAGGATTTAAAAGCAGTTGGAGGCCACGGAAGGAGTGTTGTATGGCATTGAAGCTCGTTTGGAGGTTTGTTAACAGTGTCCAAAGTGCCAGATGTATACAGAATTGTGTCATCTGCGTAGAGGTGGATCAGAGAATCACCAGCAGCAAGAGCAACATCATTGATATATACAGAGAAAAGAGTCTGCCCGAGAATTGAACCCTGTAGCACCCCCATAGAGACTGCCAGAGGTCCGGACAACAGGCCCTCCGATTTGACACACTGAACTCTGAGAAGTAGTTGGTGAACCAGGCGAGGCAGTCATTTGAGAAACCAAGGCTATTGAGCCTGCCGATAAGAATGCAGTGATTGACAGAGTTGAAAGCCTTGGCCAGGTCAATGAAAGCGTCTGCACAGTACTGCCTTTTATCGATGGCGGTTATGATATCGTTTAGGACCTTGACCAGCTCGGAAACCAGATTGCATAGTGGAGAAGGTACAGTGGGATTCGAAATGGTTGGTGATCTGTTTGTTAACTTGGCTTTCGAAAATTTTAGAAAGGCAGGGCAGGATGGATATAGGTCTATAACAGTGTGGGTCTAGAGCGTCTCCCCCTTTAAAGAGGGGGATGACCGCGGTAGCGTTCCAATTTTTGGGGATCTCGGATGATACGAAATAGGTTGAACAGGGGTTGCAACCATTTCGGCAGATAATTTTAGAAAGAGAGGGTCCAGATTGTCTAGCCCAGCTGATTTGTAGAGATCCAGATTTTGCAGCAGGACAATGACCCAAAGCACCGCTTCAAACTATGCAAGAACTATTTAATTTCATTGTTCTTTTCTCAACCATCTACACACAATACCCCATAATGTAACACAATATCAGGAAGGCATTCCTAATGTTTTGTACACAGTGTGATAGATACCGTCTGTGTGTGTGTGTCTATCACACCGTGTACAAAACATTGGGAACACATGCTCTTTCCATGACAAAGACTGACCAGGTGAAACCTATGATCCTTTATTGTAGATGAAGATGATGATTTAGCCTTGAGACATGAATTGTGTATGTGTGCCATTCGGAGGGTGAATGGACAAGACAAAGGTTTAGGTGCCTTTGAACAGGGTACGGTATTAGGTGCCAGGCACACTGGTTTGAGTGCTTCAAGAACTGCAACGCTGCTGGGTTTTTCACACTCAACAGCTTCCCGTGTGTATCAAGAATGGTTCACCACCCAATGACATCCAGCCAACTTGACAACTGTGGGAAGCATTGGCATCAACATGGGCCAGCATCCCTGTGGAATACTTTCAACACCTTGTAGAGTCCATGCCCTGACGAATTGAGTTTGTTCTGAGGGCAAAAGGGGGTGCAACTCAATATTAAAGTATTCCAAATGTTTTATACACTCAGTGTAATATATATATATATATAACTATATATTCACTTTGGATTGTTATTTCTTGATTTTATTATGTGTATTGTATTTGCAAGATATTCTACTGCACCTTTGGAGCTAGTAGCATAAGTATTTTGCTGCACCTGCTACAACACCTGCAAATATGTATACGTGACCCATAAACTTTTATTTGATTCATTACTGATTCAGTACAGCCAATGAATCAGGCAAATGCATCACAGCAGGATCATCCGATTACAACAAAAATCTATTAGCAATTTTATGAGGAAAAAACATGGTAGAGGTTTAGTAAAGCATGCTTGGAAGAGAACTTACCTTCCAGAAAAGCAAACTCATCTATGGCCTCGATTGCATTGTCTGTTAGTGGAAAAAACAAAAACAATAGTTAGGAACAACTAGTCAAAGGCTAGCCCAGGGGTAGGCAACCCTGTTCCTGGAGTGCCGCTGGTACTTTGATCAGTTTGGCGACTGCCTAAATTCAACACACCTGGTCTTCTAGGTCGGTTAAATCAAAAACTAGGGTTGCCTTCCCCTGGTCTAGCCTAAGTGGCCACCATTCCTGGTCCTGTAGAGTTAGGCCTATACCTGATTTAACTTACCAAGGTCTTAGTGGTGAGGAAGAACAAAAGCCTGCACACCAACTCAAATACAGTTTTTCTGTACACACGTTTGCTGTAGCCCCAGATAAACACCTGATTCCTCTTGTCAATGAATCATCAAGCCCTCAATGAGATGAGGTGTGTGTCCTACAATAAAAGTGTTTATTGTTGGTGTGCAGGCTTTTGTTCTACCTCAACACGAAGACCTCGATCAGTTGAAGCAGGTATAGGCCTAATACGTGTTTAGTACTGGGATGGAACTAAAGTCTGCAAACCCTGTGGCTCTCCAGAACCAGGGGTTGGTGACCATTACACTAAGCATATGGTATATAGGATCAATGTTTGGTCTACAACATGTCCACTTGACATTACTAACCTAAATCTTTCCTCTGCAAAGTTTTCCTCTTTCCTTGCTGGGCATACACCAGGGCATCTTTGGCAATCATCTCAACAAAGAGTTCCTGGAAGACATGAACTCAAGTTTAGTATACAGTGAGTAACATCCAGGGATGTAGTGCTGCCGGGAGCGCAAAGGAGTGGCGCTCCCCCAGTTTTCAATTTTAGAATACATGGAGGTGGTAAAACTACTTCTGGAAAATTCATTCTAATGCTTTCTAAATCAAATCATATTTAATTAGCACTAAAATTCCATGAAAAATTATAGGATGACAAACCAAATAAATATGTATAGCAGCCTAGAGGTAAATGGTGGTTTCTTCCCTGTCTTACAGTGCCTTGCGAAAGTATTCGGCCCCCTTGAACTTTGCGACCTTTTGCCACATTTCAGGCTTCAAACATAAAGATATAAAACTGTATTTTTTTGTGAAGAATCAAAAACAAGTGGGACACAATCATGAAGTGGAACGACATTTATTGGATATTTCAAACTTTTTTAACAAATCAAAAACGGAAAAATTGGGCGTGCAAAATTATTCAGCCCCCTTAAGTTGATACTTAGCGCCAACTTTTGCTGCGATTACAGCTGTAAGTCGCTTGGGGTATGTCTATCAGTTTTGCACATCGAGAGACTGAAATTTTTTCCCATTCCTCCTTGCAAAACAGCTCGAGCTCAGTGAGGTTGGATGGTGAGCATTTGTGAACAGCAGTTTTCAGTTCTTTCCACAGATTCGATTGGATTCAGGTCTTGACTTTGACTTGGCCATTCTAACACCTGGATATGTTTATTTTTGAACCATTCCATTGTAGATTTTGCTTTATGTTTTGGATCATTGTCTTGTTGGAAGACAAATCTCCGTCCCAGTCTCAGGTCTTTTGCAGACTCCATCAGGTTTTCTTCCAGAATGGTTCTGTATTTGGCTCCATCCATCTTCCCATCAATTTTAACCATCTTCCCTGTCACTGCTGAAGAAAAGCAGGCCCAAACCATGATGCTGCCACCACCATGTTTGACAGTGGGGATAGGGTGAGTTCAGGGTGATGAGCTGTGTTACTTTTACGCCAAACATAACGTTTTGCATTGTTGCCAAAAAGTTCAATTTTGGTTTCATCTGACCAGAGCACCTTCTTCCACATGTTTGGTGTGTCTCCCAGGTGGCTTGTGGCAAACTTTAAACAACACTTTTTATGGATATCTTTAAGAAATGGCTTTCTTCTTGCCACTCTTCCATAAAGGCCAGATTTGTGCAATATACGACTGATTGTTGTCCTATGGACAGAGTCTCCCACCTCAGCTGTAGATCTCTGCAGTTCATCCAGAGTGATCATGGGCCTCTTGGCTGCATCTCTGATCAGTCTTCTCCTTGTATGAGCTGAAAGTTTAGAGGGACGGCCAGGTCTTGGTAGATTTCCATTTCAATATTAATCGCTTGCACAGTGCTCCTTGGGATGTTTAAAGCTTGGGAAATCTTTTTGTATCCAAATCCGGCTTTAAACTTCTTCACAACAGTATCTCGGACCTGCCTGGTGTGTTCCTTGTTCTTCATGATGCTCTCTGCACTTTTAACGGACCTCTGAGACTATCCCAGTGCAGGTGCATTTATACGGAGACTTGATTACACACAGGTGGATTGTATTTATCATCATTAGTCATTTAGGTCAACATTGGATCATTCAGAGATCCTCACTGAACTTCTGGAGAGAGTTTGCTGCACTGAAAGTAAAGGGGCTGAATAATTTTGCACGCCCAATTTTTCAGTTTTTGATTTGTTAAAAAAGTTTGAAATATCCAATAAATGTCGTTCCACTTCATGATTGTGTCCCACTTGTTGTTGATTCTTCACAAAAAAATACAGTTTTATATCTTTATGTTTGAAGCCTGAAATGTGGCAAAAGGTCGCAAAGTTCAAGGGGGCCGAATACTTTCGCAAGGCACTGTATCTCTGGCAGTGGCTAGAATGATTAACTATAGGCTGTGTGTGTGCACTGCGGAGACCTGTAGGAGGCTTGACCACTTTGGCCAATTAGAACTCTGAAAAAAAGTCAAGTCACTGTGCGTCTGCCTTGATGTTCATAAAACTCCACGAACCCCCTCTTGTGCAGTGGAACCCAGAACAATGTGTTATCACTTGTTTACAGAGACAGCGTCCTGCCGAGGACACCCAAACCAGTAGCCACCGCAAAGCTCAAGGAGCCTGACCCTCTCTGGAAGTTGCTGAATAATTGCTTGGCTATTGGTTGAGACGTTGGTATGGTAGCTGGTATGGTATGGTAGCTTGGTATGTCAAGATGGGCAATTGGAAATGTGAATTGGGCCAAGTTGGAGGAAATAATGCAGTTACAGAAATACAGGGGTTGGAGATCGGGGTGCCTTGTGAGAATTGGGGGGTGTGAACAACGTCTAGTATTAAGGAAGTCTCAAGGTATTGCTCGCCTGAGGTAGAGTATCTCATGATAAGCTGTAGACCACACTTCTACCGAGAGTTTTCATCTATATTATTCATAGCTGTCTATTTACCACCTCAAAACGATGCTGGCACTAAGACTGCACTCAACAAGCTGTAGAAGGCCATAAGCAAACAAGAAAATGCTCATGCAGAAGCGGCGCTCCTATTGGCCGGGGACTTTAATGCAGGGAAACTTAAATCCGTTTTACGTCATTTCCATCAGCATGTCACATGTGCAACCAGAGGGGAGAAGGGAAAAAAGATTCTAGACCACCTTTACTCCACACACACACAGAGATGTATACAAAGCTCTCCCTCGCCCTCCATTTGGCAAATCTGACCATAATTCATAATTCCTGCTTAGGAGCAAAAAACTAAAGCAGGAAGTACCATATGTATACTTATTTTCCACCATAATTTGCAAATAAATTCATTAAAAAATCCTACAATGTGATTTTCTGGATTTTTCCCCCTCATTTTGTCTGTCATAGTTGAAGTGTACCTATGATGAAAATTACAGGCCTCTCATCTTTTTAAGTGGGAGAACTTGCACAATTGGTGGCTGACTAAATACTTTTTTGCCCCACTGTATATACTAGGCAGTGTCAGAGAAAGGCCCAAACTTGCATTTCACACTAAGGTGAATATCTTATATTCAGCACGTGACAAATAAAATTTGATTTGAAGTAGACAAGGATGGGAAAAGGGTGAGGAATCCTGGGAGGATTCCAGGGAGTAGTTGATTTGTGCCAGCACATAGTGATAGGCCAACAAGTAATTTATGCATTAGTAAGGTTGGCTTCTTAGCGTTCATAGCAATAGTTATCAACTGTACCGCAGTTATTGAATGTAAATCACAGAAAATAGATGTGGTGGCAGCTGGAGACATGTATTTGGGTATAAGAGATTTGACATCAAAATAGTTACAAGGTTTGTTGAGAGGTGGTGTTCCATCCTCCCAGGATCTTAGCATGGTGCAGGAGCAGATGGGGTCAAAGTAGTGGAATTGGATAGTGTATATTTAATGAGTAAAGGTGGTGTTGTCTAGGGCTATATTTCACATTCTTAGAGGAACAGGACAAATGAAGAGAATTTAATGTAGGTAGGTCGTGACTGGCCTCACACTCCAGTACAATAGGTGGCGGTGTATGCACCTAAAAGTTGAATGCGATCCACCATCCAAATCCCAAAGAAGGACTGACTTCAGCACCCAAAGACTAGCCCGATATTACTGTCGGCTATAGAGCCCCACAGTGGAGGGGTTGGGTTAATGCAGAAGACACATTTCAGTTGTACAACTGACTAGCTGTCCCCTTTTCATAATACCAATAAAACCATGCAGTCCACCATTTTTCCCATAGGGGATTTTAGAAACACTTCAAATAAGGGCTGTGTTTCATGACCAGCTGGCTAGAGCGTTTACAGACAGAGGTCGACCGATTGTGAATTTTCAACTCCGATACCGATTATTGGAAGACCAAAAAAAGGCGATACCGATTAATCGGGGGATTAAATTTTTTACAATTTGTAATAATGACAATTACAACAATACTGAATTAACACTTATTTTAACTTAATTTAATACATTAATAAAATCAATTTATCCTCAAATAAATAATGAAACGTGTTCAATTTGGTTTAAATAATGCAAAAACAAAGTGTTGGAGAAGAAAGTAAAAGTGCAATATGTGCCATGTAAGAAAGCTAACGTTTAAGTAAGTTCCTTGCTCAGATCATGAGAACATATGAAAGCTGGTCGTTCCTTTTAACATGAGTCTTCAATATTCCCAGGTAAAGAAGTTTTAGGTTGTAGTTATTATAGGAATTATAGGACTATTTCTCTATACCATTTGTATTTCATTAACCTTTGACTATTGGATGTTCTTATAGGCACTTTAGTATTGCCAGTGTAACAGTATAGCTTCCGTCTCTCTCCTCACTCCTACCTGGGCTCTAACCAGGAACACAACGACAACAGCCACCCTCGAAGCAGCGTTACCATGCAGAGCAAGGGGAACAACCACTCCAAGTCTCAGAGCGAGTGACGTTTCAAAACGCCATTAGCGCGCACCCCGCTAACTAGCTAGCCATTTCACATCAAGTTACACCAGCCTAATCTCGGGAGTTGATAGGCTTGAAGTCATAAACAGCTGCTGGCAAACGCACGAAAGTGCTGTTTGAATGAATGCTTACGAGCCTGCTGCTGCCTACCACCGCTCAGTCAGACTGCTCTATCAAATGATAGACTTAGTTATAACATGATAACCCACAGAAATACAAGCCTTAGGTCATTAATATGGTCGAATCCGGAAACGATCATCTCGAAAACAAGACGTTTATTCTTTCAGTGAAATATCGAACTGGTCCATATTTTATCTAACGGGTGGCATCCATAAGTGTAAATATTCCTGTTACATTGCACAACCTTCAATGTTATGTCATAATTACGTAAAATTCTGGCAAATTAGGCGGCCCAAACTGTTGCATATACACTGCCTCTGAGTGCAATGAACGCAAGAGAAGTGACAATTTCACCTGGTTAATATTGCCTGCTAACCTGGATTTCTTTTAGCTAAATATGCAGGTTTAAAAATATTTACTTCTGTGTATTGATTTTAAGAAAAGGCATTGATGTTTATGGTTAGGTACATATTGGAGCAACGATACGCACCGCATCGATTATATGCAACGCAGGACACGCTAGATAAACTAGTAATATCATCAACCACTTGTAGTTAACTAGTGATTATGATTGATTGATTGTTTTTTAAAAGACAAGTTTAATGCTAGCTAGCAACTTACCTTGGCTTACTGCATTCGTGTAACAGGCAGTCTCCTCGTGGAGTGCAATGAGAGGCAGGTGGTTAGAGCGTTGGACTAGTTAACTGTAAGGTTGCAAGATTGAATCCCCCGAGCTGACAAGGTAAAAATCTGTCGTTCTGCCCCTGAACGAGGCAGTTAACCCACCGTTACTAGGCCGTCATTGAAAATAAGAACGTGTTCTTAACTGACTTGCCTAGTTAAATAAAAAATAAATAAAAGGTGTTAAAAATACATTTAAAAAAAGGTAAAAAATAATAGGCCAAATCGGTGTCCAAAAATACGGCCATTCCGATTAATCGGTCGACCTCTAACCGACATATTCAATCTCTCCCTATCCCAGTCTGCTGTCCCCACTTGCTTCAAGATGTCCACTAGTGTTCCTGTACCCAAGAAAGCAAAGGTAAATATAAGGGTGTTCTTGAGCGGCTAAATGTTCTTCACCATTCGGCCATCAGATTTGCCACCAATGCTCCTTATAGGACACATCACTGCACTCTATACTCCTCTGTAAACTGGTCATCTCTGTATACCCGTCACAAGGCCCACTGGTTGATGCTTGTTTATAAAACCCTCTTAGGCCTCACTCCCCCCTATCTGAGATATCTACTGCAGCCCTCATCCTCCACATACTTGACCCGTTCTGCCAGTCACATTCTGTTAAAGGTCCCCAAAGCACACACATCCCTGGGTCGCTCCCCTTTTCGGTTCGCTGCAGCTAGTGACTGGAAC
Source organism: Oncorhynchus kisutch (assembly GCF_002021735.2). Taxonomy (NCBI): domain Eukaryota; kingdom Metazoa; phylum Chordata; class Actinopteri; order Salmoniformes; family Salmonidae; genus Oncorhynchus; species Oncorhynchus kisutch. The sequence continues at coordinate 19,106,756 of NC_034177.2, forward strand.
AACCTGCAACAAATACTTAAACTGGACAGTATTCTCAATCTCTTCATTCAAAGACACTCTTACTGACAGTTGTGGCGGCTTTGCGTGATGTATTGTTGTCTCTCCCTTCTTGCCCTTTGTGCTGTTGTCTGTGCCCAATAATGTTTGTACCATGTTTTGTGCTGCTACCATGTTGTGTTGCTACCATGCTGTGATGCTACCATGCTGTGTTGTCATGTGTTGCTGCCTTGCTATGTTGTCGTCTTAGGTCTGTCTTTATGTAGTGTTGTCATGTGTGTTTTGTCCTATATTTATCTTTTATTTTTAATCCCAGCCCCCGTAGGAGGCCTTTTGGTAGACCGTCATTGTAAATAAGAATTTGTTCTTAACGGACTTGCCTAGTTAAATAAAAAAATGAACTAAATCACTATCGACACATAGCACCCACTTCTGTAATCATGAAGTGCTTTGAGAGGCTAGTTAAGTATAATATCACCTCCACCCACTTGAATTTACATACTGTCCCAATAGATCCAGACTACGCAATAGACATCACACTGAACACTGCCCTAAGAGGAATGTCTATGTAAGAATAATGTAATTGACTACAGCCCAGCCTTCAACACCATAGTACCTTCAAATCTCATCATTAAGCTCGGAACCCTGGGTCTGAACACCGCCCTGTGCAACTGGGTCCTGGACTTCCTGACGAGCCGCCCCCAGGTGGTGAAGGTAGGAAACAACACCTCTACTACGCTGATCCTCAACACAGGGGCCCCACAAGGGTGCATGCTCAGCCCCCTCCTATACTCCCTGTTCACCCATGACTATGTGGCCATGCACGCCTCCAATTCAATCATTAAGTTTGCAGATGACAACAGTAGTAGGCCTGATTAACAACAACGACGAGACAGCCTACAGGGAGAGGTGAAGGCCCTGGTGGAGTGGTGCCAGAAAAATTACCTCTCCCTCAATAAAACAAAGGAGCTGATGGTGGATTCAGGAGACCGCAGAGGGAGCACGCTCCCATCCACGAGACCACAGTAAAGAAGGTGAAAAGCTTCAAGTTCCTTGGCGTATACGTCAATGACAATCTGAAATGGTCCACCCACACAGACAGTGTAGTGAAGAAATTTGCCTTGGTCCCTAAGACCCTCAAACTTTCACAGATGCACCATTGAGCACAGCCTGCAAACGCTGGGCTCTCCAGATGGTGGTGCGGTCTGCCCAACATATCACCAGGGGCACACTGCCTGCCGTCCAGGACACCTGCAGCACCTGATGTCACAGTAAGGCCAAAAAGATCAAGGACATCAACCACCTGCCTGCCCACCCTGCTATCATCCAGAAATAGAGGTTAGTAAAGGTGCATCAAAGCTGCGACTGAGAGACTGAAAACAGCTTCTATCTCAAGGCCATCAGACGGTTAAATAGCCATCACTAGCAGGCCTCCACCCAGTATCCTGCACTGAACTTAATCACTGTCACTAGCCGGCTACCACCCAGTTACTCAACCCTGCACCTTAGAGGCTGCTGCACTAAGTACATAGACATGGAATCACTGGTCACTTGAATAATGTTTACATACCGTTTTACTAATTTAATATGTATATACTGTTTTCTAGTCAATGCCAATCCGACATTGCTCACCCTAATATTTTAATATTTCTTATTTCCATTATTTTCCTTTAATGTGTGTGTATTGTTGTGAATTGTTAGATACTACTACACTGTTGGAGCCATGTACAAAGAATCATTTCGCTACACTCGCAATAACAACTGCTAAATACAGTGGGGCAAAAAAGTATTTAGTCAGCCACCAATTGTGCAAGTTCTCCCACTTAAAAAGATGAGAGAGGCCTGTAATTTATCATAGGTACACTTCAACTATGACAGACAAAATGAGAAAAAAAATCCTGAAAATCACATTGTAGGATTTTTAATGAATTTATTTGCAAATGGTGGAAAATAAGTATTTGGTCAATAACAAAAGTTTCTCAATACTTTGTTATATACCCTTTGTTGGCAATGACAGAGGTCAAACGTTTTCTGTAAGTCTTCACAAGGTTTTCACACACTGTTGCTGGTATTTTGGCCCATTCCTCCATGCATATCTCCTCTAGAGCAGTGATGTTTTGGGGCTGTTGCTGGGCAACACGGACTTTCAACTCCTTCCAAAGATTTTCTATGGGGTTGAGATCTGGAGACTGGCTAGGCCACTCCAGGACCTTGAAATGCTTCTTACGAAGCCACTCCTTCGTTGCCCGGGCGGTGTGTTTGGGATCATTGTCATGCTGAAAGACCCAGTCACGTTTCATCTTCAATGCCCTTGCTGATGGTAGGCTTTGTTACTTTGGTCCCAACTCTCTGCAGGTCATTCACTAGGTCCCCCCGTGTGGTTCTGGGATTTTTGCTCACCGTTCTTGTGATCATTTTGACCCCACGGGGTGAGATCTTGCGTGGAGCCCCATATCAAGAGAGATTATCAATGGTCTTGTATGTCTTTCCTTTCCTAATAATTGCTCCCACAGTTGATTTCTTCAAACCAAGCTGCTTACCTATTGCAGATTCAGTCTTCCCAGCCTGTTGCAGGTCTACAATTTTGTTTCTGGTGTCCTTTGACAGCTCTTTGGTCTTGGCCATAGTGGAGTTTGGAGTGTGACTGTTTGAGGTTGTGGACAGGTGTCTTTTATACTGATAACAAGTTCAAACAGGTGCCATTAATACAGGTAACAAGTGGAGGACAGAGGAGCATCTTAAAGAAGAAGTTACAGGTCTGTGTGTTCCTGAAATCTTGCTTGTTTGTAGGTGACCAAATACTTATTTTCCACCATAATTTGCAAATAAATTCATTAAAAATCATACAATGTGATTTTCTGGATTTTTTCTCTCTCATTTTGTCTGTCATAGTTGAAGTGTACCTATGATGAAAATTACAGGGCTCTCATCTTTTTAAGTAGGAGAACTTGCACAATTGGTGGCTGACTAAATATTTTTTTTGCCCCACTGTATATGTATGTATGTGACCAATAAAATTGGATTTGATCTAGGCTTACCCTGGCGTGACATTTTGATAACTATGTAAATCTCTCTTGGACAAGGTGACGTATCAATATATTCGGCTCTATTAACGCTCAGATTCAAAATTGCTAATTAGTATCAAAATAGACATCATGCAAAACTACAAATCCATGCAAGCTCCACCACGTCATCGCTAACTGATCCCTTTGCTAACAGGTATTGTGTCAATTAAAAAACAAATGTGCAGAAGACAGTTCACAGAATTTTCCATTTAAAGAAATGTTGCATATCTATTCCTACATCTAGCTAAGATTATAGTTAATCCAGAGAATCTTAGTTTTACCTCAATTTGGCAGTCTTGTCCAAATTAACATTGCAGTTGTAGTTCCTTATGATAGCCACATTAGCAGCCAATTAGCATTTCATTTTTGTGAGGGTAAATACATGCAAATATATTTGTTAGGAGAGATTTACACAGCTATGAAAACGTCGCGCCAGGGTAAGCCTCCACGAAACACAGCCCATATTTTAAGTGTTTCCAAAATCCCCTATGAGAAAAATGAAAGGTGGAAAAACGATAGGAACCATTTCCCCGTTTGACCTCTAGGTTTTATGGGTATTGTGACATCCTGTGGTACTCAATTAACTAACTACAACAACAAGGTCCATAAATCAGCTGGCTAGCCAGTAGACGTTATATGGCATTAGTTCATGTTGACTGTAGGCTACCAAATATGAAAACAAACTTATCATACTGGTAGCTACTCCACGTAATAGTTTTAACTTACTGTGGCTTTAGCTATGATAAACACAGACTCTTGACTGGCGAGGGACACGTCTGGGTCGGCTTTCATCAATGCCTTGATGCGGGATAGCGGTAACTTCGCGAGACGGTTCTGGGGAGCTCCTGCAACAGGCCCAGTTTGTTGGTTGTTCTCTCCAGCCTCGTTCCCCCGTACCTCTTCCTCGCCTTCACATCGCTCTGGGTCCGACTCTGTGGGTCCCAAGGGGGCGACAGAGACTGCAACACTTTCCGCCATTCTCTTGTAGCCACATACAGTTCGTAGCTAGCATGTGCTACTTTCCTAACGTAGAAAACGTGTTCGAATTCGAGAATCACACATTCGAATGTCCCTCCCCTTTCACTCCCGCCAACTATTCCTTGTGTGTGATTGGAGAAATGGCCGACTTCACGAGGCGACGATTGCCTCGAACGGAAGCCAAACAAATTGTTCACAACTCCTCAGCGCTCCTAAACGTTGTGAAACATTGACTACAGAACGCCCACGATGCTGAATAGAAAACATGACAGATCATGACACTAATTAAGAACTCTATCATATCTGTTACATTCAATTGCCATCTCCATTTCTCTATTGCTGTAGAAATGTGAGCAAGTATTAATTGTTTGTAGCTAGACCTGTCATAAATATTGAATTTGATTGGCCTACCTTTCAATAAAATGTTCCATGTTTATCATTACATTAGATTCACGTGATATAGAAAAGTGCTCCAGCTGCGTGTCCAGAGATTTAGTGCTGCCTTGTCTATATCAGGCTCTAATGGATATTAATACACGGTGATAATAGGATTGGCAGGGTGATGCCCTGAGGTTTAGTGATGGTGAGCCACTCCATTCACACACACTGTATCATTTCTACTGCTGGACTTGAAGGATGAGGGATCCGCAACTACCAGGTAACACTTCAAACTATTATTTTGTGAGCAGTTAGTTATATGCGAAAGAGCATATAAAGTGCATATAAATAACTTTTTGGCTATTTTGTTTATTTTAGATGCAAATGTGTTCATTACGAAAATATGGGTTAACATCTAGTCTAATTGCATGTAGTCTACTTAATTAGGCCTTTAATTTGGTCCCAACAAATTTAGATAAAATACATAACATTTTCTATGAGATCAATAAGACAAAAACAGTCATTTATTATGCCCCAAAACAATATGTGTTGCCATTTCTATAGGCGTTATGAAATGGTGTATGTTACTGCAATAGTAGAATAGAATCAAACAAATTAATCCAAATGGTGGTTTTAAATTGGAATTCTGTGCAAACCTCATTGCTTTTTAGCTGGAAACTCCTGTTATTACATTAATTTCTGAATCAATGTACTGTATACGGCAACTGCAAGCACAAAACAGACAGCTAGGCAAAAATAATGGCATGTATTTGATATTAGTGTATGTTTAAAAACATTACAGGTTACAGAGAAACTATAAGGAATTGCATTGCATCAGAATATATTATCACATAAAGTTCAGGGGCACCGATCCAGTTGTAACTGATCATTGTGTTGTGTAACAGTTCAACCAGATAGCTTCAGGTAGCACAGCGAGAGAGTACAGTACTGTACTAGTGACAAAATTGGTTGAAAAATGTATTTTGATCGTTTTTTAAACCAAAAATTAATATTTTCAACGTCTTGTGCTCTCCCTATACTGAGTGTTATCTATTGCGTTTTCAGTTGTATTTTCAGAACAGAACTAACATCCTAAACTGAGCTCTGTCTAATCCTGACCTGCATTGGGAGTGTTTCCAAAGGGGAAAGCAACATCTTTGATGTGTCAGCAACCATTAAATATAAACCAGATTGAGATGACAAATATATAGAGATGAGCTAAAGCTAAATGTATAATTATATACCCTTATCACTTTTAAAATGGTTCTGTGCTCATAAAGGGATAGTTCACCCAAATTACAAAATGACACATTGGTTTCCTTACCCTGTAAGCAGTCTATAGACAAGGTATGACAGCAATCCATGTTTTGGTTTTGTTTCCTTTTCATGTTGGCCTACCAATATCAGCATTTTTCGCACATCATGTCCAAATAATCCGAAAGTATATGAAATTGATTGTGAATGGGATTTGTGACAGGGAAATTAAACCAAAGCATGGATTGGTGTCATACCTTGTCCATAGACTGATTACAGGGTAAGGAAACCAATATGTAATTCAGTAATTTGGGTGAACATTTCCTTTAAGCCTGACTTGCCTAGTTAAATAAAGATTAAATACAAATAAAAAAGCCTGATGCACCTGTTGTCTTGGGGCGTCATGACTTTAATAGTATTTTCCAGTCTATTATTTGAAGGCTACATTGGTTCATACTGTAGGCTACATTACAGAACCATGGGATTCAGTCCCATCCTATTTTTACATTTAATTCACATATTCATACTCTTTACAAGAGCAATGTCTAGGGATATCATGGATTTAACATTGTTTTAAAAAAGTGCTTCCATGCCCAATTATTACTTTTGATTCAGTTTATTTCTCAAAGCAGTGTAGGAATGCACAATACAGTTATACTGTACATAAGATTTTGTATAACGCTATAATGGCCTGCCCAGGCCCAAAATTAGATTCTCTGCTCTGACCTCATTAGACCAAGGCCTCATTGGCCAATCCTACCAACTATTATAGATGTTGGTTCTGACCTCACTGTCATATATCTCCATGACCCAACCTGACCTTATCTGTGCCCACAAAATAAATAATGTAGTGATGCTGTGTGTAAGGTCAATCCCCAACACTTTTTATGCTTGGAGCTGATGATCTTCAGTTCAAGTACAAGGCCACATATAATTTAGGGGATAGTGCTTGATGTGCCATATATTGTAATCAGCAGCATGCACACATGCCAATCACTGCCTTTTCTCCTCTTACTAGACAGTTTAGTTTATTAATACAACCGTTTTAAAAAATAAGCACACATAAAACTTGAAAAGCCATACATGCACATGAGTAAAATCCTTGAGGATAACACAATAAAGTCTGGGACTTATTTCCATTGTTAAATGCATTGCTCTTTATGTAGTTTTCCTTTCGATTTGTAAATGGTTCATTATTGATTGATTTACTGTATCTGAGGGACTAAATGATTTGTTTCGCTGGGATAAAAAAAAAACGAAACAGATCCATATATTTGACCATGGGGAGTTCTTAGAGTCAATACTGCTGTGCTATTTCCAAGTGTCGCTGTCTCCAATATGCACTAGTAAGAATAGTCAATGTCACTTAAAGCTGTTAAGATGATTATTTAGCTGGCCGGACATTCCGTTCAAGTCAACAGGAGTCTCCTGCATGGAGATTAGTGTGAGCCAATCTCATTATGACTGTCCTGCAGACTGCACATTTACCCAGAGGTAATGGTGGAGCTCCACGTCTGCAATTAAATCACCTTTTGTAACGATGACCTAAAAGAAATATTGACGGCTATTATGAATCCTTAAGGCCAGTCAGAGCATCAGCAGAGCTGTGCCCCAAGCCTCTAACAAAGAATGCCAGATAGAGAGAGTTATAATATGTGACAGTTTGAATTGATGCTCCTTTGTATCAATGCTCAATTATCAATTTTGTCCTATAGGAGCTAACAGGAATAAGAAAGACAGGTAAGTAATTTGTATCAATGCATGATAGAAGGGAGCGGTAGGATATTTAAGAAGTTGTGTGATGTTATTTTATGTGAATAGAGCTAACTGGCGAGGCCATAGAACATCTACTCACAATAGTCCCAAATCGGAATCCCTGCCATTGAACACAGGGAACCTCACCCAAATTAAAATCTCACCTGTAATTCATTTTTTTCCTTTGTGCCTTTTAGGACTCAAATCCAGACTAGCATGGCCGAAACGCAAGGACAAGGAGGATAAGAAAGCCAAGCCAAGTGAGACGAGTGTAACGCCATTGGACAAAACACCGAAAGTCCTTTCAACCCGTCCTATTATACCAGAACTGACCCCAGAACAGAGGATGAGGCAGACACCATTTGAGAGGGTGCTTTATGACATGAACCATGACCAGAGGGTAGTCAACGACCTTATACTGGGCCGGAGGATCTCCTTCTACGAGCTCAGGGGGGAAATAGGGTGTGGGAACTTCTCCCACGTTAGATTGGGTATCCATGCCCTGACTAAAGGTAAGGAGGGATTTATTTGTTTGTCATCTTTTCAGTAGTTGGTTAAATTATTAATTGGTTAATTCATTAATCTAGTAAAGCCTGACTGGTACAGTAACCAGAGTGAGAGTTGAGCAATACACTGTACCTTGTCTCCAATGATATAATCATGTGTTCCATCCATTCAGTACACCAACTGATGCCACTTTGGAAAATGTAACAAAATGGACATTACAGTTCCTACTCAATGGTTGGGACCTGGCAGTATGAAGATATAGCTCTCTAACACATTCCTACTGACTGGTTCCATCTGAGCTGACCCTGTCTCTATCCTCCCCTGCCTGCCACACAGACTCTGTCTCCAGGGGGGTATTATAACAGGGTGAATACTGATGCCAGAGGACAAGGGGTGGTCACCTGAACTAAGCATCTCCTGATCGCCTCAGATCCCCCCTCACCCCCTGTGGTGAATTCATGCTTTATACAGCTCTGTTTCATTTCTGTAGCGGGCAGTTAGAGATCCCTGCAGGGAAATAACACAGGAGAGATGGCGAGATGGGGGTGGGGAAAAGGAGAGGTCTTCATTTATCCTCACATTCTCCTCTCAGGCACATGTTTCACTGGACGTTATATAATTTGGTGAAGCTTCAAATTAAATTACACCAGTTGCCCTGTCTCATCACTCTTCCTTCTCTCCTATCATTTCTGTATTGGTTTCTCCCTCTCCCCCCCTTCTCTCTCTGGGTCTTTCTCACTCCCTCCCTCAGAGAGGGTCGCAATCAAGATTTTGGATAAGCTTCGGCTGGACAAGAAGTCTCAGTCCCTGTTTGCCACAGAGATCAGCTGTATGGAGAAGCTGTCCCACCCTAACATTGTTCGTCTCTATGAGGTGATTGAGACCACCAAGCGCCTGTACCTGGTGATGGAGTATGGTAGTGGAGGAGACCTCTACTCACGTATCACCAACCGGGGGCGTCTGTCTGACCTGGAGACCAAGCTCATCTTTGCCCAGATCATCTCTGCCATCAAACACATGGTGAGCTATAGCCAGTCAAAGCATTGAACAGTAGACGGGCACAGATGTCAATTCCACTCTGTGATTAAGGCAGCTTCCTAACTTGAGGATTGGATGCATAACTTTTGCATAAATCATGCATTGTCTATGGCTAGGATATGCCAGAATGTACCAATTATTGTAGGCTATTCTTGCTTGATTGATTCAGGGAGCACATCGTAATTTTGTAGCAACATCCAACTAACGTACCCCCACCCTACCCCTCTTTGTTATAATTTCAGCATGACAACAACATCGTCCACCGAGACCTGAAAGCAGAGAACATCTTTTACACCACCAGCTACTGCATCAAGGTGGGAGACCTTGGCTTCAGTATCGTGAGTGCTCCATCTGAAGTCCTCACCACGTTTTGTGGCTCCCCACCCTACGCCGCTCCAGAGCTCTTCAAAGACAAAGGCTACGTGGGTCGTTACGTGGACATCTGGGCCTTGGGAATCCTGCTCTACTTCATGGTCACCGCCACCATGCCTTTCCACGCCGACAACCTTGGCCGTTTGAAGCGCTGTATCATGCAGGGAGCTTACGCCTTCCCTGACTATGTACCCAACCCCTGCCAACTGGTCATAAAAGGCATGCTGAGGTCCGTGCCCGCTGACCGTGACCCCATCTCCCGGATAATGACCAGCACGTGGCTGAAGAGCATTGATTACCCTCGGGCATACGCCCCCCTGCCCCAGACACCCTTTCACCTGGCTGAAACCTCCCAGGTCCTGTGTGTGGAGGAGCAGGAGGTGAAGTCGGCCCTGTCTGATCTGGGCATCAAGGGAGTCCACCTGCAGAACAACACCTATACAGACAATCGCAGCCCCCTGACGGGGACGTACCGTATCCTCCTCCACCGTGTCCAGAAGAGGAGGTCTGTGGAGGCAGTGGGATATGCAGCCCTTTACCCTGAGGACTTTGGCAGTAAGAACGGCAGGACGACCACTGCTGTTATGGACAAGCACAACCCTACCAGTGTCTGTGTTATCCTATAGACCAGGGATTTTGCAACAGTTTTTGAACCAGGGACTGGAAAATTATGGATCTTCTCTTTGGATTAAAACAAACAATTTTGGTGGGCCACTTATAATGATATTGAACACTTCAGAAGTTAAGTTCTCCCATAACTATGAACTATCTGAGGGACCTGTCAGCAACATCTCAGGAACCAGTGCTGCTCCATGGACCTCCATGGAGGTTGAGAAATAATGCTACAGAGTCTGGCCTCCTGTATAGCCAGGCTCCACCAGAAGAGAATCACAAGACAAACACACACCACACACGCACACACACATACACACACTACACTCACGGATTTGTTGTCGCGTATTCATCGCAGTACAGATGATAGATAGATAAATAGCACCATCTTGTGCTCACATCAATTATTACATTTCAGTACTCCTAAGAAATCTGTGACAGAAAGATACAATGGTGAAAAGGTTAAGATTTCAGGGTTGTACTGTAAAGTACATTCATTATATTGCAGCTTTATGTACTAACAAGGCTACAGTAATTGACTTCAGCTTGTTGCGACGTTACATCACTCAATAGGTCTATGTTTTGTACAATTGGCTTACAGTGAGAGACGAAGGATTAATAATACTATCAGCATCTTCCAAGCCTACTTAGTCCTGTGCTTCGTCAAAATATAACTGGGGTCATGCTCGTGGAAGGACATGGCTAATTTGTCTTAGCTGTGATACAGGAAAAGTGCTTTGTTCAGATAGCAATTGTAAGGGAGTCAGGCACGAAGCACTGGCCAATGCTCTGATATTTGGATTACAATACTTAGGTTTATCCTCAAAGACTTGTATGCCTTCAACATCAATGTAAATATAACAAATATAATCTTTAGGTAAATTCACAAGCTCTATTCACAAGTACATTGAAAAATTTGTAAAACATAGATGTTTTGTGCACAGTTCTTTATTTTGGCTATTCAGTGGCTTGGAAGTGCAATGTTTTGTCTGAAGATGAATATCTTTATTATGATATAATGTAATTAAAATGCAGTAACACATTGCTTATGTAGATATTTTTGTACAGTCATTTTATAAATGCTTTACTGATATATTTTATGTGGATTAAGTATATCAGTAAAGTATTTATAAAATGTTAATAAATATTATTTGCCATTGGATGTACCCATTAATGCTCAAGATAAATGTCATTTGAATATATGCCTGAGATGAGTAAAAAAAAAAATCTTGCATTGTGTATTGCTATACCATTTAAATAATTAAAAATAAATAAAACATACACATGAAGACAAATTCATTAAAAAAATTATAATAATCAATCACCTCTTGTGAGTTCAGGGGGCATCCCTGGTGCTAGTAACAGTGGAAAGGTCTTTAGGGAAGACTGACAAGTTTATATTGTGAGTATCCCCTAAGTGCAAATCTGAGCAGCATTTGAATATCATCTGTGTACTTGAAGCACATATTTGTTAATTTTTTACATCATGGACATCACAGAACCTCAACATCTTACAGAAAATAGATACTAGAGAGTATGTTGTTCTATTATCAGTCAAAGTCAATAAAAGTATAAAACTTCCAAAGCCTTTTTAGAGGTTTTGCAGGTTCTTATGAGGTCACTCATAACGCAACCTACGCTCTCATAAAAATCAGGACGGTTGGATTGTATAAACATTAGCAGTTTCTCTGCCCCCCTTACTCAACATACATTTCCCCTGAAGCTATTACCACCTCTATGATCCAAGCAGTGATAAAACCTGTCAGCACTTTACCTTTTCTCTCATTATTGTGTGCCAGGTTCTTACAGTTTGTACATGTACCTGTTCTGTTCCTCTCCATTGATTGGCAGTCTGGCAGGGCAATATATTTTGCAATAATGAGATGAACCCCAGTCATGCCTTTGTCAATAAGGATCCGCACCTTTAAAAAAAAAAAAATTGTTGACATTTTTGCCTAAAATCACATACCCAAATCAAACTGCCTGTAGCTCAGGACCTGAAGCAAGGATATACATATGCTTGATACCATTTGAAAGGAAATACTTTGAAGTTTGTGGAAATGTTAAATTAATGTAGGAGAATATAACACATTAGATCTGGTAAAAGATAATTCAAAGAAAAAAATGTGTTTTTTTTGTAAAAAGAATGTAACCATCATCTTTGTAATGCAAGATAAAGGCCATAATGTATTATTCCAGCCCAGGCAGAATTGAGATTTTGGCCACTAGATGACAGCAGTTTATTTGCAAAGTTTTAGACTGATGCAATGAACCATTGCATTTATTTTAAAAATTTTGTATCAAGACTTCCCAAATGTACCTAATCGGTTTATTAATACATTTTGAAGTTCATAACTGTGCACTCTCCTCAAACAATAGCATGCTATTATTTCACTGTAATAGCTACTGTAAATTGGGCAGTGCAGTTAGATTAACAAGAATTTAAGCTTTCTGCCAATATCAAATATGTCTATGTCCTGGGAAGTGTTCTTGTTACTTACAACCTCATGCTAATCACATTAGCCTATGTTAGCTCAACCGTCACGCGGGGGACACACCGATCCTGTAGAGGTTTTAAGACAATCATGTGAGTACAAATTGATGGAGAGACAAACTATCAAATTATCTCCAAGCTAGTGCCTAAGTGGAGTCCTGACTTAATCACTTTGAATGAATTTTTTTTTTAGGCTATTGCTAAATATCTCTGAAACATTGCTTTGACTCTTTTCCTTTTGCTAATTCTTTAAAATGATAGGACAATAATAAATCATGTTTCTGACTGGAGCATTTTGGTGATAAGGGGTAACTAATCACATCCATTATCCAGTGTGATGTTTGGAATGGTCTGTTTGTTGTGGTTCTGGGTAGCTTTATGTCTTAGCTGAGTCAATAACCAACCTGAAGTGATGCCAAAGGTTGTTGTGTGTGTGGTTGTTACTTTAATGTATTGTCTTTCAATGAATGACACATGATTATTTCTACAGTTGAACAGTTCACTCCACTGAATATCATAATGAAGTTTTGAAAGCCTGTACTGAAGGTTTGTGGAACTTTGTGTCTACTGTGCACACTTAATTTCACAATTCCCAATTAATTTCCGCTTTACCTCAAAAGTTCTGATTGGAATGAGAGTTCGGTGTCTGCAAAAACATGTTGAGTGGATAATAATTTGAGCAAGAATGTAATAAGAAGCTAATTCTCTCTGCTTACACATAGATCATTTTCTTAGTATTTCATTCCCCCATGCACCTTTGAAAAAAAAAAACCTTCTATGTACTGAGTCACTAGTGAATATCTGCTCAAATTCAAATGTTGACCTGTTTCCTTTTGAATTGCAACAGCATACTTTCAGATGAATCACTTGTTATTCTCTTCCTCTCAAGTGAGACTGTTGAGAAATATGAGGTATGGGCCAAAAACAAGTTTATAGAAAGTTTATAGTCTCACAGTGCTCCTGGCAAATACAAAGGAGTCAGTGTTCTGGAACATGTCCATGTTCATATTGCATTGTATTGACAGTTGTATGCCTTGTTCACTGGAAGTTGGGTATGTGGTTTATAGTTCAGAAGTAGCCATTCAGATGTCTGAGATTGATTGAATACATTACTCTTGAACCCTGATAGAACATCTTTGAGTGTAATTTCGTTGTAGTAGTTCAATGGCTGTATAGCAATAGTGTTAAATCAACATTAATAAGAGGAATAGGCCACTAGTAGCGATGAAAGAGATACTGTGTGTGTCCTTGGAAAGAAAGAGGCAAACCAATTAGACAAGGTTGGATGTATGTCTCATTGTGTAGTCTCAGAGATCTTCTCATGGGAACCTTGTCCTCTGCAGCATATTGGAGCCTCCCTGTCACACTCCACTGAGGGCAGGGACAGATAGGACAGGGACAGATAGGGCAGGGACAGATGATACATAGAGATTTCTCCTGGGGCATCACACTTGCCTTAAAATGGTGACTGTAGCAAGAATGAACATGTATAAACTGCGATTGATTCTCTGCCCATCATACTGTATCACATTTCAGGTAGATATGTGGCATTACAAGTGATAAGCTTCAGAGAGCTGAAGTTCTGTGTCGGTAAATGCTGAAGGCAATGAGAGGAGTGTAAAGCTTTTTTTCAAATGAAACGTGTGCAGTATAAAGAGTTAATGTATAGATAGAGTGTAATGAGCTGGCCTTGGAATCATACAATTAAAAAGGATGAATATGTTGACAACTGTGGGAAAGACGGTTATTATGGACATCATGAAAATATATATTTCTATTAATATATATTCTTAATTAGCTTGATGTATTCCCTATTGACATATCCATTGATATTTCTGAGATGTATCAACATTTTGTACTTTATTACATTTTTTTTACAAATGGGAACTTATACAAATAATGTTTTGACATAGTAGTGATTGAAATCAAAATAGAAATTGTAGCTTTATATAAAAGTTTAGTGGTCGGGGGCCCTACAGTCAGCATGTAGTCTGCGTATAGGCAGAGGCAGCACAGCACACACACAATAATGCTAAGCTGCCAAGTGGCTCATTACTAGCAGGCACCAATCATGGTTAGTCATCTAATGCTAACAGTGAATACAGTAATACAGTATAGTTGTCTTGCTATGCTACTGGATTGCCACCTTAACAATGGAACCTCAGGTATTCTCCCAAAAGCATGTGATATAAACTCATTAAGCCAAACTATAATATAATGAGTAATATAATGATGAAGCTCACATTCTACTTACAGGATGATATGTCATATATTTGCCCACACATTTCACTTGACATATGGAAATTGGCATACACTGGTTAAAACACTCTCCAACGAAGCAGCAGCTCAACTACATCCCCTCATTCTCTTTTCTCAGGAAGCTATCGATACAAAAAGGCCATAATTAGATACTGTAAACTTGTCAAACGCAGAAGCATTTCTTAAAGGATTAGTTAAGAGTGAGAGTTGTACCTAGTTGCTTTGCTGCTTATCGACAACAGTCATCAGATTCTGTACCCACTTCTGGCTGGGATTGGCACAAACAGTCTTCCGTTTCTTCAGCATGAACCTACAGATATGAGACACGTGGTGGGATAAAAAGTGTTTGTTTTCCGTTAGACACTCAGACTCAGTATTGTTTTTTAGATTCACATTCTATGAGGAGAAAAAAAGGAAATCAAAATATGTAGAAAAATACCAGATTTCTCTGTCAAAAAGCCTTCTTGGCATCCATTGCAGGCAACTGGAGGATTTGTTCTACCTTACCAGTGTCCCAATGATAGACTGACTGTGTAGCTTTGTTGTTGTTTGGGGAGTGAGGACTTAGGGACAGAAGGTGAGGAGGTGTTCTAACACACTCACACAACAGCCTTGATGTTGCAGTCACCATCTGTTTCCTGTATCCTGTAGCTCATCACGTTCCTCTTGGTGTTCTTTTTCAGGCCAGCAACGTGCTTCAGACAGCAGTTCCCATAAGAGCCTGACAACAATCAGGGGGAAAAGGAAATGGTTGCTATTATACTCCTTTTGTGCTTACATTTCAATGTAATAAATTATAATGTAATAACATCACAGGAGGTTGGTGGCACTTTAATTGGGGAGGACAGGCTCGTGGTAGTGGCTGGTGCGGAATGAGTGGAATGGTATCAAATACATCAAACACATGGTTTGATGCCATTACATTTACTCCATTCCAGCTATTACAATGAGTTGTCCTCTCCTCAGGCGCCTCCACTGACTGACATTTCAGTTACACAGAGTTTGAAATGTGCAGTTGAAGTTGCGAAATATTACAGTGTGATAATTTTCTACGAATATTTTTTTGAGTAAATGTATTGCAGATGTGTGCAAGAGAAAACATCACCAGGACTATTCATATTCACAATTTCTAATAATGCAAACATGAGAACTACCTGTAAGTGCAGCATAAGCCATGTATATAACTATTGAAACGGTTGTGAAATCTAGTGCCAGGTGTTTCGAAACAATGTTTTGAAAGGAGCGGATCACAGAGACAAACATCAGTCTGTGTAAAATTTTCTGGTAAAAAAGATATTTGGTGCCGACAGATCTTTCTCTTCTTGACATAGTATGGACCAGTTGAAGCTTGTAAAAAAAATAAACATTATATTGAAATAACTGACTTTGTGCAGAATAATGGTCTCCATTACGAGAGGTTAATACTCAATCTGCAACAAGTTATTAGTGTACAGAATGTGGAGTGGCTATAAGTACAGTTGATTTTTCAACAATACCTTCATTACAAGAACAAATCAGGCTTTAGACTATTACATCAATTACAGGGGACATAAGCTTCATAATAATTAGTCTATAGAATGTACAATACAGTAGATTTAATGGTGCCTACCTTGAGCCATGCTGAGGTACATGCATGCCAGGAGCAGGAGAAAGAACAGAGCCTGGAACTTCATGGTGTCACTGCTTCTATGGTCCACTGTAAGAACAGGACAGGATGTAAAGCCTGAGAAACGTTCTCTTTTTAATACCACCACACTGTCAGCGGGATGTTTTCCTGACAGGGCCACCCCATTTACAATACTGGTATGTTTGTTTTCCAGACCCCAATCCTGACCTCTTGATTTCAAACACTTGGATGCGTGGAGCTGTTTTGTGCAGCTATGTTGGGTTTGGCAGAAGCTCTGATTATGTTTTAATAAAAGTTAGCATGCATTCATCAGATGAACCATAACCTCTGTCTCTTAAAACAGCTGCATCAACTTGTTTATTTTACCACTTAGAAATGCAAAAATACAGAATGCTTACAGCATAGGCTAAAAGTTAGTAAAATATGAATTAAGAGTCAGACAAGCATATAAACAAGCAATAGGTCAGCATATAAACACACAAGCCTACCAACAAAGCAGAACATGTCACAAATAACCTTCTCAAAACACAAAATCTCCTTGCAGAAATGACCTGTCTTCTCTGTCTTGTTGAGTTCCCTACTGCTTTATACAGTAGCTGCCATTTGATACCTTCTTCACCCCTCCACCAACCCTGTTATCTTAATCAGCCACACCTCCTCTCGCATGACAACTAGTAAGTACAGTATGTTTTACAATTGCTGGGAAGAGGTAGAATTTGAACAATTTGAGCATCACAATCAAATGCCACTGCAATGCTTTCCTTGGCTTAAGTCCAGTGAAAAGATGAGTGACAAACTGTTGAAGACCCTCACAAACTTCTAAAGATGCACCATTGAGAGCATGCTGTCGGGCTGTATCACCGCCTGTTACGGTAATTGAACCGTCCGCAACTGTAGGGCTCTCCAGAGGGTGGTGCGGTCATCGCAATGATTCACCAGGGGCACACTGCCTGCCCCCCAGGACATCTACAGCACCCAGTTTCACAGGAAGGCCAAGAAGATCATCAAGGACTTCAGACACCCGAGCCACAGCCTGTTCACCCCACTACCATCTAGATGGTGACAACAGTACAGATGCATCAAAGTTGGGAACAAAAGAGTGATACACAGCTTCTATCTCCAGGCCAACAGAATGTTTAATAGTCACCACTAGCCGGCCTCTGACTAGTATCCTGCCCTGAACCTTAGTCAGTATTACTAGCCAGCATCCTTGTGGAATGCTTTCGACACCTTGTAGAGTCCATGCCCCGACAAATTGAGGCTGTTTTGAGGGCAAAAGACCAGTAAATATTAGGAAGTTTGTACACTCAGTGTATACATTTACATTCCGGATTCTGACATTGCTCGTTCTGATATTTCTTGATGTCTGTCTTTTTATTTTGGGGATTTGTGTGTATTGTTTTGTAGTGTTAGGTATTACTGCACTGTTGGAGCTAGAAACATAAGCATATAGCTGCATCTGTGATAACATCTACAAAATATCTGTACTCAACCATCATCTTTATTTTTTATGTTATTATGTTTTTCAGGAGGGCTTACATTTCCCTGAGGCCCCTCATTGCTATTGGAGAAGGATCTAAGGTCCAAGGAGCCAGGCCAGCAATCAGTGCACAGGAACATAGTTTATTTTAGTAATTTATTAACTGTAAAATCAACTACATCCTTAGAATTAAGAAAATATGGACCACACGCAGAGTCCTTAATATCTTTTGTATAACAACAATGAAAACACTGTCTGGAAACCCACTGTCTGGAAACCCACTGTCTGCAAACCAACTGTCTGGAAACCCACTGTCTGCAAACCCATTGTCTGCAAACCCACTGTCTGGAAACCCACTGTCTGGAAACCCACTGTCTGCAAACCCACTGTCTGGAATCCCACTGTCTGCAAACCCACTGTCTGGAAACCGACTGTCTGGAAACCCACTGTCTGGAAACCCACTGTCTGGAAACCCACTGTCTGCAAACCCACTGTCTGGAAACCCACTGTCTGCAAACCCACTGTCTGGAAACCCACTGTCTGCAAACCCACTGTCTGGAAACCCACTGTCTGGAAACCTACTGTCTGCAAACCCACTGTCTGGAATCTCACTGTCTGCAAACCCACTGTCTGGAAACCCACTGTCTGGAAGCCCACTGTCTGCAAAACCACTGTCTGGAAACCCACTGTCTGGAAACCCACTGTCTGCAAACTCACTGTCTGGAAACCCACTGTCTGTAAACCCACTGTCTGGAAACCCACTGTCTGGAAACCCACTGTCTGGAATCCCACTGTCTGCAAACTCACTGTCTGGAAACCCACTGTCTGGAAACCCACTGTCTGCAATTGATTGAATATCAGCCTGTGAGTTTATGTAAGATTCAATACCTGGTTTTGACACAAGCAATTATGTTAAAAGTAGCATCCATTATTGTTGAAGCTATAAGAGGACGGGCTAATTTTAATTGCTGGAATAGAATACATGGAATGGAATCAAACATGTGTTTTCCATATGTTTTATGAGTTTGATACCATTCCATTAATTATATTCCAGCCATTACAATGAGCCCACCAGCCTCCTCTGATTTAACAATCCATAAGGACTGAGACAAGAAAATAATATTTAGTATGTCTTGGGTGGCAGTTGTTTTGTTGTGTTGGTCATTGCTTAGGAAGATTAATGTGCTAGGTACTTGCAAAGACATGCATAATGTTCTGAAATGTAAATGTCCCATCAGTCTGAATTTAAATGATTGCACCCTTTTAGTTTTGAGACCATTTTCCTTGTAAAAAGAAAACTCTTGCTATACTAGCCACTATGTGACATATCAGATTTGTATAGCATCCCCAAAGTCAATTGGGCAGTTGGGAAAATACTTGTACCTCCCATTTGGCAAAGTGTTATTGAGACCAGATGGTATCAGTCAACATAATACAAGTGTAAATATCT
Source organism: Oncorhynchus kisutch (assembly GCF_002021735.2). Lineage (NCBI taxonomy): Eukaryota > Metazoa > Chordata > Actinopteri > Salmoniformes > Salmonidae > Oncorhynchus > Oncorhynchus kisutch. Next base: position 19,126,022 of record NC_034177.2, read on the forward strand.
TCAAATCAACTTGAAAATGTGACTTACTTTGATACTTGTAAGATCTAATTCTCCCAGGCTTTATATCTACTTATCCTCAACTATTTGATTCTATCATCCATTTGCATCCATTGAAAAGTTAACACTTTACATATTTTGAAAGTAATGACAGATATCAAACAAACAATCATCACACTGGGAAGGAAATATGTCCTCATCCAATAATGTTGTTGGCATCCTTTGGCCAAAACATTATGCCCTAATGGCCCTTGAAACTTTAAAAGTTATGCAATATACAATTATGTAAAATGAGAGAAAAGAGATGCCCATAAATAACTAACTTCCATTTGACATATTACTCAACAGTGTTTTATGAAGAACGTTTCCAAAAGCATGGAACATGGTGTATTATTCTTTTACCCCATCTCAAACTGGCAGTAACTGGAGGCGTATGAGTTTCTGTTTATTGTGAAACCAAATGTTATGTAAAAAACTGCCAAAGAAATGATGTTGAAAATGTTGAGATAAAACGTAACGTGATTTTGTTACGCTTTTACAATAAAATATTAAATCGTCTTGACAAAACTAAAGGGGTCACAATCAAGAAAAAAAATGCCTTTACAGTCACGATTGATAGAATTCCCTGTAAGATGTACTGTACTTTAGAAGCATCAATTATTTTTCTTCTTTCACAGCAGGATAAGATATATTTAGAAATTAAGCCAGTATAGGCTACTTTTCACTTACGTGGTTGTGACCATAGAAATAAGAATGACCTTGTGTTTATTCTAAACATTTTAAACATGACAGCTGTACACAAAAATACATGTATATGTCCATTGCTTGGATAAAAAGCACATAATCATCCTGTGAAGGCTGATGAGGACTAGCCTGACAGACACGACTCGTAGCAGGATGACTTCGAGTTAGGTCGAGGAGGACAGGCCTAGGTTAGAATAATATCCTTATAGCATAGCCTAGTATTAGCCCAACCAGCCGAAAGATGGCGCTATTGCTCCTTTTACGTCGTTTCTCGTTTTACGTCAGACTTTATTAACGTATTCAACTGGTAATTTACTAGTGTCCCTAGTGGACCGTCTCGTAAATAAAACATCATCCATGCAAGCTGCAAAGGCGTCAGTTTCCTCTCTAACTCGATCTAATGGCTCGTCGGTGGGAAAAAACGGGGGAAATATGTTTACTACTGTCTTAATGAAACAACAAAAAAAGCACTATTATCAAGCACACTTGGCTCTTGTAATGATGTTTAGGCTACTGATGTTTTCGTCATTTGACCATGCATTTTGCTGACCGTGCGGCTTGGTTGGGTATTTATTTAAATGTTGTCGTTATAAAAAATTATATTATACCGGGTTTCATGACCAATGCTTTCTGTTTTATAGTTATAACAAATGCACTCCACGAATACAATTTATTCAACACTTATATATGTTTTATTTTACACATATAACCAAATAAGAGGTCCCGTGACCAAAACGTGCCCCACGCCATGGAAATCAAATGCCCGTGCATATGGGTTCATTCTGGGCGCCTGCTCTGAAGCAAATCAGCAATCTGTTCGCAAGCTAACCTGACCTGTGTTGATTTACAGTTTGCTGGTCCAATCAGAGGCCCTGGTCTGCATTTGAACGCGGCACGTGTATAACTACAATCAATTAGCAAATCGGACGTTTCCTAGTTTCGACTAATTCATCAACTGTGCCACAAAATGAGTGACAAAACCTGGCCAGATATTTTCAAGTCATAAGTCAAAGTAGAGTCACCAGGCTCCAAGTCAATGTGCTAGTTGGAACTAGGAATCTCTTAAATGTCCGATTTACTAACTGGTTGTAGTTATAGGCTACAAACGCCGTGTTCAACAATTCAGAAAGTTACAAATTTTCCAATGTTCTAGTTCCAACTATAATGTGAACTCGGCACAAGTCAAAAAGTCTCTATATCACAACCGGCCGTGATTGTGAATCCCATAGGGCGGAGCACAATTGGCTCAACGTCATCCAGATTTGGCCGGTGTAGGCCATCATTGTAAAGAAGAATGTGTTCTTATTAACTGACTTGCCTAGTTAAATAAAGGTTCAATTAAAAAAAAGAAACATCCCACAACATTGAAAGTCTTGAACGCGCCCAAGACAGCGCGTCATACAAGTCAGATGAGCCAAGTCATATGACCTATGCCAGCTAACGGAAGCAGAGGAAAACAAAGCACCACTCAGCTGCGGTAGCGTATAACGTTAATTTCATGATTAGTTAGTTGAACTAACTATTGTTAAGACGCAGCAATGTAGCAAGCTGATTTACCGTAAATTAATATGGCACATTGCTGTTGTAAGTCTGACTTTATATGGCAGCATATGTTACCTAGCTAATGCAGATGATTTGGTCAGCAGTGCTCCTCATCTGTTCCTCTTTTGCACGTTTAGAGTTCAGCAAGGCCCGTGCCCTGAAGATGGCAGATAATACATTTCTTTCAGTCTTGGTCATAACACTCTGTGTACAGTCAGTACATGTGGTGAGTTTGCCCTTGTTCAACCAACAAGCTGATTTTAATAGGTGATCATCTTGCCGCGTTCAAAATAACTGGGAAATCGGGAAGAATCGGTCATCCAACTCGGGAACTCATGCTGCGTTCGCATGTTGATCAGAACTAGGAACCTCGGAAATGTAGTTGAACGCTGCAGGTGTATAACTACAACCAGTTAGCAAGTTGGACATTTCCGAGTTTCCTAGTTCCGACAAGACGTAAGCGCTGTAAAACAACTTAACTCAAGGTCAAATCATGACGTCAGTAATCTTCAAATCGGAAAGTCGATTTGTAATTCTGATTTGTATGACCGTTCAAATAGATTATTCCCAGTCGGAGCTAGTTTTTTTTCCGAGTTCCCAGTTGTTTTGAACACGGCATGAGGCTTCTTTCTACAGCTCCAACCTGGAGATCAATGACGTAATGATTTGATCTTGTATTTTTCAAAGTTCCCAGTTTTCTTGAAGGCACCATCTGAACCAGTATCTCGGCTTGAGAAGAAGAAAAATAGGACAAAATCTCCTCTGGCGCCCAGGATCTTGCAATTCAAAATGACATTAACCAGCTCTGCAAACGTTATAGTCAAATTGTAATTCTCATTATTGCCGAATAGCTTACAACAGTTGTTAACTTTATCGTGAAATTCTTACTTGCGAGCCCTTCAACAACAATGCAGGGTTAAAAGTAAGAAAAGATGAGCAAATAACAAAAGGGAAACTGTAATAAAATAACCATAACAAGGCTATAAAAAGAGTACCGGTACTGAGTCAATATGCAGGGGTACGAGGTAATATGTACATGTATGTAGGTGTAAAAGTCACGAGGCAATCAGGAAAAGGTCTAAATAAAATCAATGATCTTTCGGGATACTGTGCTGCTGGATCAGCCAGCCTGTGAGTGGCAGTAATGAGTGAATTTATTGGAGGTGCTGAAGGTGTATTTGGCGCATGCGTACTTGGTCAAAAAACATTTTTATTTATACCTTTTTTGGATGTGCATACTGTGTGTACCGTGTGCAACGGCAGTAATGGCTATAGTTGTTTTGTGAAACTCAATATTTTGGTGAGTACCATTATGACGTTTGCAAAACTTGTTAATGGGACTTTTGCCGCATTCAAAACAACTGGGAACTTGGAATTCTACAACCTCAAGACAACTTGGAAGTGGGAAAAATAGTTTTGAACAGTCATTCAACTCGGAATTCCAAGTCGGGAACTCGGGCCTCTTTCTAGAGCGCCAACCTGAAGATCACTGATGTCATGATTTGACAGTTTTTTTTAACGAATTCCCAGTTGTCTTGAAAGCACCATCAGTATTGAAGGACCCTGGTCGTCAGAGGAGATCTAGTCATATTCATCGTCTCCTCAAGCCCAAGTACTGTTTTAGGAATAATCAATTTTGCTAAACAGCCCTATCTGAAAACTGCAATATCATATTCCTTCAACAGATGGGAGTGTATCCCTGTCTGCTCCAGCCACTGTAAATCTGGAGGTCAAAGGTTCAGCCAATATCACCATAACACCTAGGTAACCTTTCTTATATCTGGGCATCTATTGCCAGTTTGTATCAGTATTCTATGTATGTCTATTTGTTGTGATGTGTTATAATGTTATAATGCAGTGTTTATTTATTTTTGCAGCTCTCCTCTTAATGTGTCCGCACTTATTTCTTTTAACTTCACTGACTCCTCTGCAAATGTTACCTCGATACTTCAACTGCCTCAGCAGGTATGCTTTTTATACCACTCAAACTCACTGAAAAGTATGACCAAAACACCATGTAATTGATTATTAATGCAATCTGAGATCTGAATCTATCATATTTCAATGAACTACAGTAGCCACAGTGTGTAAAACATCAATACTCTGTTATAGGCATAACTGTTTTATAGATGATTTATATGTGCTGTGTTTCTGATTTCCAGGTACAATTGCCTGCAAACGCCATATTAGGCACATTTGAGGTTCGTGCAGAGCATGTGGGTCAGGTGACCGCCTATTTATACAGTAACAACAATGACATTGCAAGGTGAGTTGTTCGCAGTTTCTGTCTTTTAGTGAATTTCAACTAACTCTATGAGAATTTCCCACGTCACATTTCAGACAGATTTTAAGCCAACACAATGTACTAAGAGTCTCTTTATGTTTTCCAGCTTTAAGACCAGAATCCGTTTCTTGGTCATTAGAAGCAACATAATCGATATCATTAACCAATTAATTGGTTGGATTTACTTCCTTGCATGGTCTATCTCATTCTACCCTCAAGTATATGAGAACTGGAGAAGAAAAAGGTAGTGCCTCAAACTGTCATATATTTTTTAAACAATTTAATCTCAGCCTTAAATGATTTAGAGTTAAAGGGCATCTGGATTTGATTTCTGACTTTATCTATTTGACAGTGTGGTGGGGTTGAACTTTGATTTCCTGGCACTCAACTTGACAGGCTTCATTGCGTACAGTGTCTTCAATGTAGGCCTCTTCTGGGTTCCGTACATGAAGGTAAGAGCTCTGCATGCCCTCACTAAGAGTGTAACAAATTAGGACAAATCCTAATTTGAGTTCTACACGCACAACTCGGATTTCTGTGTCATTCATGCATTGACACCAATAGGGATTTGTTCAAATATTTTGGTCTTCTATGGACCTATTGACTTGGTTTTTACTCCATATAGTTGTTATATTTTAAATATTTTTTTAGGAAGAGTTTGTGAAGAAAAATCCAAACGGTGTGAACCCAGTGGATGCCAATGATGTGTTTTTTAGTCTCCATGCAGTTGTGCTGACAGTTGTGTATATCTGTCAGTGTGCCATCTACGAGGTGAGTAACAGAAGACTAGTAAAATAACTTCCTAGATGTCCCTCTTTGGTTATAGGCCGGAGACAGATGTTGGCTGGACAAATAATGATCAGCTTATGTTTTGATTGTTGTCAGAAAGATACTGTATGTCTGATCCTTTGAAAGGAAAGCATTGTTGTCAAGGCCTCAAATGAACATTGACAGGTAAACACTTGTTGAAAGTAATGACTGTGTTCCTGTGTGTCTGTGGTAAAGAGAGGAGGGCAGAAGTTGTCCAAGATCGCTATTGGCCTTCTGGTGATTGGATGGACATTTGCCCTTGTCACCCTCTTTGTTGCTGTGGCCAATAAGATCACCTGGCTGGAATATCTCTATTATTTCTCCTACATTAAGTTAGGTGTCACCCTCGTCAAATACATCCCACAGGTATGGATTTCACAATATTTGACTGCATATTGAATGGTTTTACCTTATACACAATTATCATTTGTTACAGTAGATATGGTTGCTTTTCATGATCACCACTACATTGTCTATCATCAATACACTGTCTGTGTGTGTCCTCAGGCCTACATGAACTACCAAAGACAAAGCACGGAAGGGTGGAGCATTGGCAATGTGTTGCTGGACTTCACAGGAGGCAGCTTCAGTCTCATTCAGATGATTCTTCAGTCGTATAACAACAGTAAGGCTGCTCACGCCTACCATAGATCACCAATGTGCAGACACTTCAGTAAAACATAATTAGTCAAAGTGAAAACCACAGTCAAAGGACAGTCCCAACAATTGAACATTTGTCTTCAATTGCAGTCATTCATTGTTTATATAGCTTCCATGGGTTTTTCTTAACTTAATTTATTATTTTTTTATATATATTTTTTACAATTATTCCTTTACATTAACATAAGAGACAGTGGCACAATTATGTAGAAGAATTTCCTGTTCATGCCCACCCACGCACAAGCCCGCCCACCAAATCACCATCTCTTTCCCTGTGGCTGGGAGAAGAGCAGACAAATCATAAGAAAAAAAGTCATCAACATAAAGAATAACAACAACAAAACCATAAAGAAAGGGGAAAATAAAATGGTTTAAATAATGGTATTAAACATGTTATAATAGTACATTGAAATAGTGATACATTTTGATGTTGTTTTTCAGATTAGTTCCATCAGTCACACATTCTGCCTTACTACATCACATGCTGAATTATTTAATGGTTTATGTCAGGGTTTCATAGAATGTTTCTATTGTTTCCTAGATAAATGGAAGCTCATCTTTGGCGACCCCACAAAGGCTGGACTTGGTTTGTTATCCATATTCTTCGATGTGGTGTTCATCATTCAGCACTACTGTCTATACCGGCATAAAACACATTACGAGCCTATGGGTGACCAGAAATAGGCTAATAACCTCTCACAATCTACCTCTGCCAGTGAAACTGGGGCCAAATGACTTCCTATAGGGATTTATTCTATGCAGTGTTCACAGCCATTGAATGAAAAGCTATTTCAACACAGGGCCTTTGCTTAAAAAGTACTTTTTTTCTCCAAATGATTGTTTAGGATAATAGGGATTTCTTTTTGTTCCATAATTTGTGAAGAAATGATTAGTTATGGTTTGATACCACTAAGGGAGGGACTCTGTAATCTTTTTAAAAACTGACTGTTTAGGCCTATCACTTTTACATCTGTCAAAGCAATAGTTCATTTTATACAATACAATTGTTTATTTTGAAATGTGTTCTTTAATTGAAAGGTAATTTCTATTTTGAAATGTAACTAGAATATCATGCTTTATTGTCAAATTAGTAAAATGTTTTCCACGAATTAAGATTAGTGTGATGTTTCATTATGCTTAAACTTATTTTATGATGGACTACAGAGCACAGCACAAAATTGGCGGTGGGGACTATTTCTGTTTTGTTGCACAAACGTGTAAACATGACTCCCCCTAGAGGTAGTAACATTTATTTGTCCAGCCATAACGCGCATGTCTACCGCTGAGTATTGTGGGTGTCAGTAAGGAAGTAAAATGGCGGACCTGGCAAACGAAGGTAAGGAATCGCTCAGGGAGAAAGATAAACAAATCTAATGAATGAACCACAATAGCGAGTGAATGTTGCCCAGACAGCTTCGGGACTGTCAGCAGATGTGCAGGGAATGCTCCGTTGTGTTTGCAGCTCGATGTGGAGGCAGCAGTTTGACTAAACATTAGCTTACGTTAGATCCCCGGCCTTTGCTGGCTATATTTGACAGGGATGTGGAGTGGGGGGCGGCGGTCCGAACCGTGTGGCACAACCGGGGGAGGGGAGGGGCAGTTAACTTTTTGAAAATATCACATTTTTACAGAACTAGCTAACAAGCTACCTACCAATATATCAGCATGTTTTTGTAGTTAGTTAACTAGACAAGAGAAGCAAACTAATTAAATACTCACGAACAATAGAAATCACATGTGGGAAACACCGGGTGGAATTTGTCTCCTCGAATAGCCTTTTAAAACCTCCCACCATCTCCATGTTGCTTGATCTACTATGTTCAGAAACTTAGCTAATGGCAAACGCAGGCAACAATGGCTTTGCCCGACCGTAGCTAGTGTTTTGCATGGCGGTGCTGCTTACAGATAGAAGTTCAGAACTAGGTTCTTGCTCATTGCCGGAGGTTACAAGTCACAGGTGTCTGACCCATTGTAACGTTAGGCCCTACAGACTACATGTTCCAAATTCAAAGCGTAAGAAATGTACTGTACTAGCCTAGTGACATAACAGGATTAGCAACGTGCTACACTAGCTATATGGATTTGAATGACTTTGATATATAGGATCAAGTCAATCCATTTTATGTAGCTAACAATGCAACCCTGTCTCAGAGCATTTCGTATTATTCTGTACATATCTCAGAGCGTTTAGTATATGTTACGTTTTGCTTGGTATGTATTAATTTATGGATGTGTATCACCCATTCGTATGAAATGAATTACAAATTGTGTTATGTTATGAATTACAAATCTTATATGTTAAGAATTTGCAAAATGTATGATATGTTATGAATTACATTTACATTTTTTCATTTGAATCGTTTAGCAGACACTTATCCAGTGCGACTTACAGTAGTGAGTGCAATAATTTTCATATTTGTTCGTACTAGGTGGCTAACGTTAGCTGGGTTCGGTTATCTAAAAGTGTTACGGTTAGGGGAAGGGTTAGCTAAATGCTAAGTAGATGCTAAAAGTAGTTCAAGTTGCTAAAATGCTAATGTTGTCTGTGGTGAGATTCGAACTCGCAACCTAGACATTCGCGTCATACGCCCGCTCCACACCCAACTTTCGTTCTTGCCTTAAGTAACCGTCTGTCTTAACCGTAACCGTCTGTCTTGCCTTAAGTAACCGTCTGTAACTGTACCAAACGTAACATATCATACTAATTTGAGCGTCTTTGATTTACATTTACTATGTTACATCTAGTCTGAGACCAGGCTGAGCGATGATGCCAAATTTGAACAATTATCCCAATGTGAATAGATATCTTGTTGAGCAGGGCCAGTATTGAACAGTATCTATCGCTTGAATGTGCAATCTACTCAGCTGCACATAATGCCTCGATCAGACGAACAGTGTCATTGCGTTTTGGTACACCAGCAGTACATTCATTTCCAATGGAACGCTGCGTTTGCCTTGCAGCATTGTGTTGCAAAAGCAGTGCATTTTGTGTGTCGTTTGCATAAAACTGTAAGTGTAGACTTGACAGAAATGGTAGCAAAAGGTGATTGTTGAATTTTGTTGCACACAAATCCAGTAATAATTTTGGACTACATGGATGAGCTAGACACTGCAAAATGTATTACTCGGCATTGATGCCATGACACTGTCGGTCTTTATTATACATTTTATCTGAATTGTTTTGCACTGACAGCCTTGCACTGTCTCTATGCACACTCACACATACTACACTGACACTCCAACACACTCCTTACACTCACACACACAAAATACACGTGCGTGTTGACCCCACACACACTCAAACAGGGTGTTTCTCAAAATGCATAGTACCATGCTCCGAGCATGAGAGGGTGGGAGTATGAGTCCAAATCAAAGTATGCGAAATGGAGCACGGAGGGCACTTCTCAAATGCGTACTCCGTTTGTACATATTCTGAAGATTGAATCGATGCAACCTTCAATGGAAATTATGCAAAGAAATATGACACAACCATGTAAAAATGACCAACATTTTCTTGAAATCAATGGCAGCCATTATTTCAGCTGAAGCGAGAGAAAATACACACTGACTTCGGAATGGAATTCTGCCTATTCACATCTAAATGTTGCCTGACTACAATATTGTATCTTAATATGTTAATAAATCCATGCTGTGTTAATTTTGGCATGGTTACCTGCCTACAATACCCACTGTAGTGTGCGTAGGTCGTAAACCAACATTAAGTCAATAGAGCTAACTATTGCCAGATAGCCACGTATAATTGTTAGCTAGCTAACCAAAAATGGACATCTACCTTTGATAACATTGGTTTTTAGGTCATTATTGACTAGCTAGCTAGATTACGACTTCCATACAGTAACAGTCAAAAGTTTGGACACCAACTCATTCCAGGGTTTTTCTTTATTTGTACTATTTTCTAAATTGTAGAATAAAAGTGAACACATAAACTATGAAATAACACATGGAATCATATAGTAACAAAAAAAGTGTTAAACAAATCAAAATATATGCTATAGATTCTTCAAAGTAGCCACCCTTTGCCTTGATGACAGCTTTGTACACTCTTGGCATTCTCTCAACCAGCTTCACCTGCAATGCCTTTCCAACAGTCTTGAAGGAGTTCCCACATATGCTGAGCACTTGTTGGCTGCTTTTCCTTTACTCTGCAATCGAACTCATCCCAAACCATCTCATTTGGGTTGAGGTCAGGTGATTGTGGAGGCCAGGTCATCTGATGCAGCACTCCATCACTCTCCTTGATCAAATAGCCCTTACACAGCCTGGGGGTGTGTATTGGGAACCACATATGCGGAGATCATCCATTCACCTACACAAAGACACAATGATTGGAACCAAAAATATAAAGTTTCGACTCATCAGACCAAAGGACAGATTTCCACCGGTCTAATCTCTCTTCTTTATTATTGGTGTCCTTTAGTCGTGGTGCAGCAATTCGACCGTGAAGGCCTGATTCACGCTTTCCCCTCTGAACAGTTGATGTTGAGATATGTCTGTTATTTGAACTCTGAAGCATTTATTTGGGCTGCAAGCTGAGGCTGGTAACTCTAATGAACTTATCCTCTGCAGCAGTGGTAACTCTAGGTCTTCCTTTCCTGTGGTGGTCCTCATGAGAGCCAGTTTCATCATTGTACTTGATGGTTTTTGCGACTGCACTTGAAGAAACTTTCAAAGTTCCTGAAATTGTCCGCATTGACTGACCTTCATGTGTTTCTCTTTGCTTATTTGAGCTGTTCTTGCCATAATATGGACTTAGCGCTATTTGGTAAAAGACCATCTTCTGTATACTACCCCTAACTTGTCACAACACAACTGATTGTCGCAACGGCTCAAATGCATTAAGAAGGAAAGAAATTCCACAAATTAACATTCCACCTCATGAAGCTGGTTGAGTGTAGAGGTCGACCGATTAATCGGAATAGCCGACTAATTAGGGCCGATTTCAAGTTTTCATAACAATTGGAAATCGGTATGTTTGGGCACCGATTTGACCTTTTATTTAACTAGGCAAGTCAGTTTAAGAACACATTCTTATTTTCAATGACGGCCTAGGAACAGTGGGTTAACTGCCTTGTTCAGGGGCAGAACGACAGATTTTCACCTCGTCCGCTCGGGGGATCCAATCTTGCAACCTTACAGCTAACTAGTCCAACGCTCTAACCACCTGCCTCTCATTGCACTCCACGAGGAGCCTGCCTGTTACGCGAATGCCGTAGAAGCCAATGTAAGTTGCTCGCTAGCATTAAACTTATCTTATAAAAAGCAATCAATCAATCATAATCACTGGTTATAACTACACATGGTTGATGATATTACTAGTTTATCTAGCGTGTCCTGCATTGCATTTAATCAATGCAACGCTGGGGGATGATTTAACAAAAGCGTATTTGCGAAAAAAGCACAATCGTTGGACGACTGTACCTAACCATAAACACCAATGCCTTTCTTAAAATCAATACACAGAAGTATATATTTTTAAACCTGCATATTTAGCTAAAAGAAATCCAGTTTAGGAGGCAATATTAACCAGGTGAAATTGTGTAATTTCTCTTGCATTCATTGCATGCAGAGTCAGTGTATATGCAACAGTTTGGGCAGCCTGGCTCATTGCTAACTAATTTGCCTGAATTTTACATAATTATGACACAGCATTGAAGGTTGTGCAATGTAACAAGAATATTTAGACTTCGGGATGCCATCCATTAGATAAAATACCGAACGGTTCCGTATTTCACTGAAATAATAAACATTTTGTTTTCAAAATTATATTTTCCGGATTCGACCATATTAATGACCAAAGGCTCATATTTCTGTGTGTTATTATGTTATAATTAAGTCTATGATTTGATAGAGCAGTCTGACTGAGCGATGGTAGGCAGCAGCAGGCTCGTAAGCATTCATTCAAACAGCACTTTCGTGCGTTTTGCCAGCAGCTCTTCGCAAGCACAGCGCTGTTTATGACTTCAAGTCTATCAGCCTAATGGCTGGTGTAACTGATGTGAAATGGTTAGCTGGGTGTGCGCTAATAGCGTTTCAAACGTCACTCTCTCTGAGACTTGGAGTAGTTATTCCCCTTGCTCTGCAAGGGCTGCGGCTTTTGTGGAGCGATGGGTAACGTTGCTTCTTGTGTGGCTGTTGTCAATGTGTTCCTGGTTCGAGCCCAGGTAAGGGGGAGGAGAGGGACGGAAGCTTTACTGTTACACTGGCAATACTATAGTGCCTATAAGAACATCCAATAGTCAAAGGTATATGAAATACAAATGGTATAGAGAGAAATAGTCCTATAAATACTATATTAACTACAACCTAAAACCTCTTACCTTGGAATATTGAAGTCTCATGTTAAAAGGAACCATCAACTTTCATATGTTCTCATGTTCTGAGCAAGGAACTGAAACGTAAACTTTTTTACATGGCACATATTGCACGTATACTTCTCCAACACTTAGTTTTTGCATTATTTAAACCAAATTGAACATGTTTCATTATTTATTTGAGGCTAAATTGATTTTATTGATGTATTATATTAAGTTAAAATAAGTGTTCATTCACTATTGTTGTTTATTGTCATTATTACAAATATATATATTTTTTAAATCGGACGATTAATCGGTATAGGCCTTTTTTGGGCCTCCAATAATCGGTATCGGCGTTGAAAAATCATAATCAGTCGACCTCTAGTTGAGAGAATGCCAAGAGTGTGCAAAGCTGTCATCAAGGCAAAGGTTGGCTACTTTGAAGAATCTCACATTTTAAATATATTTAGATGTAACACTTTTTTGTGTTATTTCATAGTTTTGATGTCTTCACTATTATTCTACAATGTAGTAAATAGTAAAAATAAAGAAAAACCCTTGAACGTGTGCTGGTACTGTATATCTAGCTGATAATTATGAGGTAAAACATTTGCTTTGTGTATATTTTGTTTTGTCTCTATTGTGGCATTGTCCTGGCTGGAAGAAGGTTCAGTGAATGTGGAGATACAGCGTGAGGTAATACATTTGAGAAGCACTTCCACTACTGTAATGTTTTATGCGTTCTTCACACTCTCGTCCTCACAAAAACGTACCCGAGAATGTCCTCGGAGTATGCACTTGGAGCATGAGTGTGGAGTACGGTAGTATCATATTGAGAAACACCCATAGACACACGTTCACACTTCACATATGCTGCTGCTACTCTGTTTATTATATGTCCTGATTGCCTAGTGACTTGTACCCCTACCCACATGTACATACTGTACTACCTCTACTACCTCGTACCCCTGCACATTGACTTGGTACTCCTTTTCTCTTGCCTCATTATTGTTTTTGTGTCACAATTACATTTTTTCTTTCGAAATATTTGTCTTATTCTTTTAACCTTGCATTGTTGAGAAAAGGCTTGTAAGTAAGCATTGCACTGTAAAGTCTACACCTGTTGTATTCGGCACATGTGACCAATACAAATCTATTTTTATTTGATCTAGGCATAAGAGCACAGCCACCGGAAGTCCAAACTTTCAACTGGCTCTCTACTCTGTATTTCTTTCTGATTTCACCATCAAAAAAATACTACGGCTTGTTTTAACACTTCTCTTCAGTGCATGCTCGTTCATTCAAATGTGTGAGATTTAAGATGTGAAATTGAAGGTCGTATGGCTAGGTTCAAAATAAGAGGCTTAGACAGTAGGCCCTATGTGAATAGCTAGAAGACTAATGAGATTAATACCTATAGCCACTCTTTGCTCCAGAATGTCACTGTGTTTCTCTGGAGTTAGTCTATTTGACAGCTGCTCCATTGACAGACACTGGAACTCCCATTCCATTTTGTGAAACCCTCTCACTTCTCTTCTGTGGCCTGGATTCCTTTCTCATTTCGTCAGATGCACGAGGTCATAGGAGACGTGTTTGCTATTTGAATCTGCGACAGTCATTGGACGAAGCCTATCACACACATCATTCATTTCTATCCGTTTCTAATTTCAATCAAATGAGAAGAATTATCAGGTGTTTTGGTCTCGACAACTTGTTCCCCTTGCTGAAACTCATCTTATTTTCCTTCTGTTCTTAGCAGGAAGAATGTGAGATGTTCAGTTTGTGATGGTTAGAGCCAGAGGTAGGGATCAAAATTGACAGCATGGACAAGGACAAGGGTGAGTGGAGATGGGTGAGGCCTTTATGCTCAGTGGGTAGGGGACCCAGAAGCAAAACCAGGTTGCACTCGATCTTACTTTAATAAGATTTAATGAGAATGTTTTGGTCCGAGGTGGATCTTTGTACGTTTTTTCCAAATAATTTTGCCTTGTTAAAGATAGTTTGGGTGCAATATTGTGCAGGCCTTTTATCTGTCCAACACCTGAGTTCCGGTGATGTGAGCAAGTGTCACCTCACTGATTTCTAGATAAGTTATTCTCTCATGGTAAAGAGCTGAGGCTATATGCTGCATGAAGTAGATTAGGTTATACTGAACAAAAATATAAACGCAACAATTTTATTTATTTTACTGTGTTAGAGTTCATATGAGGAATTCAGTCAATTGAAATAAATTCATTAGGCCACAAAATATGGCTTTAACATGACTGGGAATACAGATATGCATCTGTTGGTCACAGATACCTTAAAAAAATGGGCCTCAGGATCTCGTCACAGTATTTTTGTGGTTTGAAATTTCCATCAATAAAATGCAATTGTGTTCGTTGTCCTTAGCTTATGCCTGCTCATACCATAACCCCACTGCCACCATGGGGCAGGTATACACGTGGTCTGCGGTTGTGATGCCATTTGGGCATACTGCCAAATTCTCAAAAACTATGTTTTAGGCGGCTTATGGTATTGAAATTAACATTCAATTCTCTGGCAACAGATCTGGTGGACATTCCTGCTTGAGACATCTGTGGCATTGTGTTGTGTGACAAAGCTGCACATTTTAGAGTGGCCTTTTATTGTCCCCAGCACACGGTGCACCTGTGTAGTGATCATGCAGTTTAATCAGCTTCTTTATATGCCACGCCTGTCAGATGGATTGATTATCTTGGAAAAGGAGAAATGCTCACTAACAGGGATGTGCACAACATTTGAGAGAAATAAGCTTTTTGTGCATATGGAACATTTCTGGGATCTTTTTTTTCTGCTCATGAAACATGGGACCAACACTTTACACGTTGTGTTTATATTTTAGTTCAGTGTACAGTACGTTGTATTTTAACAACAGACATTCATATGAAGACACTGAAATAACTAGCCTAGTCAGAAAGGCTATAGAGTACATTTCACCAGGCTAAATATAGACTAGAGTGTGAAGGATATATCAAGTTTAACCCAGCATTGTGACACATTTTTTTAAATCAAGGATGTGCAGTTTGTTTTATCCACTTCATTAATATGATCAAGTAAAAATGCCATCAAGTTTATTTTATGACGAAGCAAATCCATTGTGTCCTTTTGGTTTTCATAAAAAGGGGAATGTTTCATTGCCATATCACAGATAATAGCACTAGTGTGGTTGGAGCCCTCAATGTAATTATGCAAAAGTTCTCGTCAAAGGCCTTGCAGTGTGCATCCACCATGCATGTTTCACACCTGGAGGGCAAATGAGCAATGCCAAGCCATCACAAAGCCTTTTGCCTCAGCCGGGGACGAATAACCACACAAACCAGCAAGCTAAAACACACACACACACACACAAACATGCATATTGATGCCACACACAGACACACTTTCACATTCTTCATACACACAGTTGCTATTCTGTGTATTTTCTTTTTTGGGGTTGGAACCAAAAATCTCAAATTTGGACTCATCAGACCAAAGGACAGATTTCCACTGGTCTAATGTCCATTGCTCGTGTTTCATGGCCTAAGCAAGTCTCATCTTCTTATTGGTTTCCTTTAGTAGTGGTTTCTTTGCAGAAAATTGACCATGAAGGCCTGATTCACACAGTCTCCTATGAACGGTTGAAGTTGAGATGTGTCTGTTACTTGAACTCTTTGAAGCATTTATTTGGGCTGCAATTTCTGAGGCTGGTAACTCTAATGAACTTATCCTCTACAACAGAGGTAACTCTGGGTCTTCCTTTCCTGTGGCGGTCCTCATGAGAGCCAGTTTCATCAAAGCACTTGATGGGTTTTGCGACTGCACTTGAAGAAACTTTCAAAGTTCTTGACATTTGCTGGATTGACTGTCCTTCATGTCTTAAAGTAATGATGGAATGTTGTTTCTTTTTGCTTATTTGAGCTGTTCTTTCCATAATATGGACTTGTTTGGTAAAATGACCATATTCTGACTGGTACTGTATCTGCTTAATATCATCTTTTACTGTTCAGAGTCAGTAGCTAGGCACATCTGCCTTCTCAGCCTTCTAAATCAGGCTTTGCTGCCCTTTCTGTTATGCATTTTCACGTACGGTGACCATCTCACCTTCACCATAGTTCAACAGCTTTCTTTCTGTCATTTTATTGTCTTTAAAATGGGTGCTTTCCTCCTTTATACACATTACTGATTTATCATTTCAACAAAATGACATTGAACCGCTATGGAATAGACATTGAATTGTCGTCTGCCCGGTGGGTAGAGCCTCCTCAATTAAGTTATGACTTGAGTTCTAATTATAGCTTAGGGAAAAGATTTACTAGGTCCTGGCTGAGGTTCTATCAAAAGCTTTGTGGGCACTGACCTTGACAGGGGAGTCCACTTACACTGACTTGGATGCCTGAGCCCTGAGGTGTATTGTGTTATGGGGAAGGTGAAGTAAGTGCACAGTTGAACAAAACTTGTCATGGTTTCACTTTGGCCTAACCTGCATGTCTTTGTCAGCTCTGTAGAATTCTACTGGTAATATTTGTAGTCTAGAAATGCAGACAAGGCTCATAGTAGGAGAGGTGTTTTTATAGACAAAGTGAAGAGACATCCATCATAAAGCTTTTGCCCAAAGATGTGCAAAATGAGATCTCCAACAGTGACACATCTGATTTCTCTTACAGAGAAGCATGCCATAGCCCCACCAGTGTTTGTGTTCCAGAAAGATAAAGCTCAGAAGGTGAGAAACACTCTTCATACCTCTTCCGAAAATGTAAACAGTGTGACGGCATGCTGTTGCTCTTGCCAGCGGACTTGCCTTCACACTGGCTGGATAATTTCCTCGGTTTCCTCTGTCTGAATTTCTGTTATGTTCTTCCTATCTTTCTTCCTCTATCTCCATCTTTCTCTGTCAAACCCTTAACAGAGATCAGTAGAAGGGTCCAGTGCGGAGGATGGAGAAGGTAAGGATGAGGAGGGTAACCAAGCAGGTTCTGGTACTTGAAAATGTCTGTCTTATATTTTGCACTGAACAAAAATATAAACGCATCAATTTCAAACATTTTACTGCGTTACAGTTCATATAATGAAATCAGTCAATTGAAATTAATTAATTAAGATCTAATCTATGGATTTCACATGACAGGGAATACAGATATGCGTCTGTTGGTCACAGATACTTTAAAAAAAGGTAGGGGTGTGGATCAGAAAACCAGTCAGTATCTGGTGTGACCACCATCTGCCTTATGCAGCGTTACACATCTCCTTCACATAGAGTTGATAAGACTGTTGATTGTGGCCTGTGGAATGTTGTCCCACTCCTCTTCAATGGCTGTGCGAAGTTGCTGGACATTGATGGGAATTGGAACATGCTGTCATACACATTGATCCAGAGCATCTCTAACATGCTCAATGGGTGACTGTCTGGTGAGTATGTAGGCAATGGAAGAAATGGGAAATATTCATCTTCCAGGAATTGCGTACAGATCCTTGCGACATGGGGCCGTGCATTATCATGCGGTGATGGCGGCGGATGAATGGCGCCGGAATGGGCCTCAGGATCTCATCACGGTGCATTTAAATTGCAATCGATTAAATGCAATTGTGTTCGTTGTCTGTTGCTCTTGCCTGCCCATACCATAACCCCACCACCACCACGGGGCACTCTGTTCACAACGTTGACATCAGCAAACAGCTCGCCTACACAACGCCATACACGCTGCCTGCCATCTGCCCGGTATAGTTGATACCGTGATTCATCTGTGTGAGGAGCGTACTTCTCCAGCGTGCCAGTAACCCACAGAAGTCGGTTACAATGCTGAAAGGCAGTCAGGTCTAGACCTTGGCGAGGATGACGAGCACGCAGATGAGTTTCCCTGAGATGCTTTCTGACAGTTTGTGCAGAAATTCTTCAGTTGTGCAAAACAATAGTTTCATCAGCTGTTAGGGTAGCTGGTCTCAGATGATCCCTCAGTTGAAGAAGTCGGATGTGGAGGTCCTGGGCTGGTGGGGTTACACGTGGTCTGGGGTTCTGAGGCCGGTTGGACGTACTGCCAAATTCTCTAAAACAACATTGTGGTAGAGAATTGAACATTATATTTTCTGGCAACCGCTCTGGTGGACATTCATGCAGTCAGCATGCCAATTGCACGCTCCCTCAACGTCAGACATCTGTGGCAGTGTGGTGTGATGACTGCACATTTTGAGTGGCCTTTTTCCCCCAGTACAAGGTGCACCTGTGTAATGATCATGCTGTTTTATCAGCTTCTTGTTATACCGCACCTGTCAGGTGGATGGAATATATTGGCAAAGTAGAAATGCTCACTAATAGGAATGTAAACAGTTGGTGACTAAAATGTGTATATTTCAATGTGTATAGATCAATATTTGCGTGCGTATGGAACATTTCTGGGATCTTTTATTTCAGCTCATAAAACAAGGGACCAACACTTTACAGTTTAAGTCGGAAGTTTACATACACTTAGGTGTATGGGCAGCAGCAGAGTAGCCTTCTGCAGCAGGTCTAGTAACCGGAAGGTTGCAAGTTCAAACCCCCGAGCTGACAAGGTACAAATCTGTTTTTCTGCCCCTGAACAGGCAGTTAACCCACTGTTCCTAGGCCGACATTGAAAATAAGAATTTGTTCTTAACTGACTTGCCTGGTAAAATAAAGGTAAAAAATGACACAAGTAATTTGTCCAACAATTGTTTACAGACAGATTATTTCACTTATAATTCACTATATCACAATTCCAGTTGGTCAGAAGTTTACATACACTTAAGTTGACTGTAACACAAAACAGCATGGAAAATTCCATAAAATAATGTCTTGGCTTTAGAAGCTTCTGATAGGCTAATTGACATAATTGTAGTCAATTGGAGGTGTACCTGTGGATTAGAGGTCGACCGATTATGATTTTTCAACGCTGATACCGATACAGATCACCAATTAATCGGCCGATTTAATAAAAATAAAAAAACATTTTTTTATTTTTAATAAATAAATAAATATATATATATATCAATAAATTCAATTTATCCTCAAATAAATAATGAAATATGTTCAATTTGGTTTTAATAATGCATCAACAAAGTGTTGGAGAAGAAAATAAAAGTGCAATATGTGCCATGTAAGAAAGCTAACGTTTAAATTCCTTGCTCAGAAAATGAGAACATATGAAAGCTGGTGGTTCCTTTGAACATGAGTCTTCAATATTCCCAGGTAAGAAGTTTTAGATTGTAGTGGGCTCGAACCAGGAACACAACGACAACAGCCACCCTCGAAAGCAGCATTACCCATGCAGAGCAAGGGGAACAACCACTCCAAGTCTCAGAGCGAGTGACGTTTGAAACGCTATTAGCACCCGACTAACTAGCTAGCCATTTCACATCGGTTACACCAGCCTCATCTCGGGAGTTGATAGGTTTGAAGTCATAAACAGCGCAATGCTTGAAGCACAGCAAAGAGCTGCTGGCAAAACGCACGGAAGTGTTGTTTGAATGAATGCTTACGAACCTGCTGCTGCCTACCACCGCCCAGTCAGATTCTTGTGTGCTTGTATGCTCAGTCAGATTATATGCAACGCAGGACATGCTAGATAAACTAGTAATATCATCAACCATATGTAGTTAACTAGTGATTATGATCGATTGATTTATTGTTTTTTATAAGTTAAATGCTAGCTAGCAACTTACCTTGGCTTACTGCATTCGCGTAACAGGCAGTCTCCTTGTGGAGTGCAAGGAGAGGCAGGTGGTTATAGCGTTGGACTACTTAACTGTAAGGTTGCAAGATTGTATCGTCCGAACTTACAAGGTGAACATCTGCCGTTCTGCCCTGAACGAGGCAGTTAACCCACTGTTCCTAGGGGTGGGGGTACTTTGCTGCAGGAGGAACTGGCGCACTTCACAAAATAGATGGTTCATGAGGAGGGAAATTATGTGGATATATTGAAGCAACATCTCAAGACATCAGTCAAGTTAAAGCTTGGTCGCAAATGGGTCTTCGAAATGGACAACGACCCCAAGCATACTTCCAAAGTTGTGGGAAAATGGTTTAAAAGGACAACAACGTCAAGGTATTGGAGTGGCCATCACAAAGCCCTGACCTCAATCCCATAGAAAATTTGGGGGCAGAACTGAAAAAGCATGTGCGAGCAAGAAGGCTACCCGTAACGTTTGACCCAAGTTAAACAATTTAAAGGAAATGCTACCAAATACTAATTGAGTGTATGTAAACTTCTGACCCACTGGGACTGTAATGAAAGAAATAAAAGCTGAAAGAAATCATTCTCTCTGCTATTATTCTGACATTTCACATTCTTAAAATAAAGTAGTGATCCTAACTGACCAAAGACAGGGAATTTTTACTAGGATTAAATGTCAGGAATTGTGAAAAAGTGAGTTTAAATGTATTTGGCTGTGCTGTATGTAAACTTCCTATGTCGACTGTACATGTTGAGTATATTTTTGTTCAGTATAGTTACTTTGCTAATCTTTGCTCGTTCTGTCTCCTCCAGACTCTGATAAAGATGAGAGTAGTTACTGTCCCCCGGCCAAGAGGGAAAGGACATCGTCACTAACACAGTTCCCACCCGCACATTCAGGTAATGGTACATTTTGTTTAATTAAATGACTTTCCATAGTTTGTGGAGAAAGGGTTTGTACTCATGTTATTTATCTTTGTCTTATGCAGTTTCTAAGAACAATGTGTTCATGCCATCCAGTTTCTGTCAGTCCCCGACAGGAAATAATAATTCAGATTCAGAACCTGGTGAGTTATCTTAAGATCTCCTTTTCAACCTAGTTGATATTTGCATGATAAGGAAAACTACCCTTGAAGAATCCAATTTTTTATAAACAAATTTCTGGCTTAGCTTCTAGCTATCTCACGTTCCCTCTCTCTTTCTCCTTCTTTCTCTGTTCTCATGTCAACAGAGGAGAAAACGGTTGGGTTTCGCCTGAAGCCTCCCACCCTGATCCATGGACAGGCTCCTAGTGCAGGTGGGTGCCCTCTCTCGAGTCAATGTCATGTTAGTTCCTAAGGCTTTATTGTCCATTTAAGGGACAAAGAAAATGGGTTTTGGGGGTCTAGTATACAGGCTCCATAACAGGCATAAACACAATGTACAAAACATCACAATAAGAGTGCAAAAAGATGGCCCTTCTTTGTCTGGCTTTGGTCTGTCCAGAGCCTTATATTTAGTCCAAGTATAATGTGTTGCAGGTGTCCCGAGCCAGAAACCCAAGGAGCAGCAGCGCAGTGTACTACGACCAGCAGTACTGCAGGCCCCTCTGGCCACCAAATCACTAACCCAGACCGGTAAGCACACTTTCAGGACGGATTAACCTTAGTCTTCAGATCCTCTCAAGCAAACAGCTGTACTACTTTGTTCTGTTCTGCGATGGCCATTCTCCTTCAGCTTCCTTTCATCTCAATGTGCTTCGACAAAACATTTGTTGAAGGTGAAAGAAATCCAACCAGTCTCTTCTTGTGGTCCTGATAGGGTTGAACAGTGGTACAAATGGAGTGGACAGGTCATCAGAGGGTCTACCAGTTACCCAGAACAACACAGAGAAGTGTGATGACACGACCACGCCACAGGTAGGCTGAGAGGTGAAAGGGCGTCAAAAGTTTGGACACACCTACTCATTCAAGGTTTTTTTACTATTTTCTACATTGTAGAATAATAGTGAAGACATGAAAACTGAAATAACACATATGGAATCATGTAGTAACCAAAAAAGTGTTAAACAAATGTTAGATTCTTCAAAGTAGTCAGCCTTTGCCTCGATGACAGCTTTGCACACTCTTGGCATCTCTCTCACCTGGAATGCTTTTCCAACAGTCTTGAAGGGGTTCCCACATATGCTGAGCACTTGTTGGCTACTTTTCCTTCACTCTGCGGTCCAAATCATCCCAAACCATCTCATTTTAGGTTGAGGTCGGATGATTGTGGAGGCCAGGTCATTTGATGCAGCACTCCATCACTCACCTTCTTGGTGAAATAGCCCTTACACAGCCATGAAAAATAAATGATAGTCCCACCAAGCACAAACCAGATGGCATGGCATATCGCTGCAGTATGCTGTGGTAGCCATGCTGGTTAAGTGTGTCTTGAAAGCTAAATAAATCACTTATAGTGTCACCATTACTCGTGTCTCTTGGCCCAAGCAAGTCTTCTTATTATTGGTGTCCTTTAGTAGCAGCAAATCGACCACGAAGGCCTTATTCAAGCAGTCTCATCTGAACAGTTGATGTTGAGATGTGTCTGTTACTTGCGATGTTACTTGCGAATAAACTTTCAAAGTTCTTGAAATTTGCTGTATTGACTGACCTTCATGTCTTAAAGTAATGATGGACTGTCATTTCTCTTTGCTTATTTGAGCTGTTCTTGCCATAACATGGAATTGGTATTTTACCAAATAGGGCTATCTTCTGTATACCACCCCTACCTTGTCACAACACAACTGATTGGCTCAAATGCATTAAGAAGGAAATTAAACCCACAAATTCACAAGACACACCTGTTAATTGTAATGCATTCCAGGTGACTGCTTATGAAGCTGGTTGAGAGAATGCCAAGAGTGTGCAAAGCTTTCATCAAGGCAAAGAGTGGCTACTTTGAAGAATCTATAGCATATATTTTGATTTGTTTAATACTTTTTTTGGTTACTACATAATTCCATATGTGTTATTTCATAGTTTTCATGTCTTCACTATTACTCTACAATGTAGAAAATAGTACAAATAAAGATAAATCTTTGAGTAGGTCTGTCCAAACTTTTGACAAGTACTGTATATAGTTATCAAGCGAGTTCATAACATCAAAAAACACAACAGGACAAGACACAAAGGCAGGTTTTATGCTTGAACATTCATTTTGGAATTTTCATGACTGTCTCTCGCTGCTTTAATCTTCTTTCAAGGAGAAGAAAAGCGAGAGGGTTGAGAGCAGGACAGAAGGAGGGAAAACTGATCCTCCTGTGGAATACACAGTTGTATTTGGCCAGAATGTCAGAGCCAAGCTGACCTTGAATAGTTAACTAAAGTGCATGTCATATGGAATACTTTTCAAAGATGTTGTGAAGTGCTCTGGGCTTTGTCTCATACCTGACAAAAGCCCACTGGGTGTGTGGGTAAATCACAATATAGCAGCCTCTTGTGGCCTTGCAAGCTTTGTTACATTCTTTTGATCCTTTTTTGTTATGCGTCTGATCCTTACCCTTTTCTACATCGGTCTAGGTTGAGCAAAGCAGTGAACAGAAAGGCTCTACATCAGCAGAATCAGGGGAAACCAATTATTTCCTACAATACAGAAGCACTCCCAGGTTAGCCGTTTATGGATTCTGTCTACAATGGATATGATCTGTCATCTGTTTTATTAGGCTACTCTTTCATCTCCCCTATCTAAAATCCCTTCTCCTGTATGTTTCCCACCCAGCTTACAGAAGGCTGAGAACAAGGCTGATGACGGGGATAAGTTTGTGTTTGGACAGAACATGTCGGATCGTGTCCTGGTAAGACTTGCTCTTTGTGAGGCTAATCTAGTCATCTTTTATCACAGTTTTTTTTCCTACCATTTGTCCCTCTTCCAACTAATGATGGCATCCACAAAGTTGTGTTAAAGCATGTTGTATAACATTCTTGTTTTGCAGAGTCCGTTGAAATGTGAACAAGCAGCCGAGGGTAGCAGAGATTCCCCCACCGCCCCGCCCTGTGAGCTCCCGTCAAAAGACAGCAGCCCTGATAAAGGTGAGTAAATAAAGACCACACTGGATATGAAATGAATGTTAAGAGGCTTATGTAATGGCAATGCAATGAAGGAAACACCTGGCTTTTTTCAGGCCCCTACTATGTGACAGTGTTTGAATGCGGTTTTGGTTCTCTTGTTTACAGATAACAATGTGACAGAGTCTTTGGAGGAGTCGGCGGCGGCCTACACCAAAGCCACAGCCAAGAGGTGTTTGTTAGAGAAAGTAGAGGTCAGAACTGGAGAGGAGTCGGAGAGTAACGTTCTTCAGGTATGCAAGAGGTTTTCTACGTGTTTGGTGTTTAATTGCTTGATTTCAATGTCAGAGAATGTTTGTAGTTCACCATGAAATTGAGCAATTGTTGATTGATAGTTTTGTGTTTACATTTCTCCCAAAACAGTTGGAAATAGGCTGAAATGGTCCGTGGTCATTCTCTGACAGTGGCATGTTTTTTTGTCACCTTAGGTCCAGTGCAAGTTATTTGTGTTTGACAAAGCTTCCCAGTCTTGGGTTGAGAGAGGCAGAGGACTGCTAAGGCTCAATGATATGGCTTCCACAGAGGAGGGATCGTTACAGTCCAGGCTGGGTACAGTCATTAATCATGAATTAATCATTAGTCATGAATCAAATCATATCAACAATTTAATTAATTTAAAAATCTCAATACACTTTACTGTCATGCCACACTGCCCTGGATTGTATCGTATGATTCTATGGAGTTGTTTTTGTACATCTGTCAAAATGCAACTCCCATTTGAAGGTATTACATTGGTTATTCTATACATTGTTTTCTGTGCTGTAGTGATGAGGACCCAGGGCAGTTTGCGTCTGATCCTCAACACCAAACTGTGGCCTCAAATGCAGACGGACAAGGCCAGCGAGAAGAGTGTCCGCATCACAGCCATGGACACTGAGGACCAGGGGGTCAAGGTCTTCCTCATATCGGTATGAGAAAGACCACATTAGTTATTACTAGAGATATATATTTAAGAGTGTTTGACCAACTTTTAGAATGTTTAATATTGTTATAATGCTTTCAGTTACAAAGAATAGTTTAAATATTCCCCATGTAATGTTAATGGGGAACTAACATGGCTGCCATAGAATGTTGAAGTGTCATGTAAATATATCAAAACGCAGAAACCGCATTGGCCCAACTCTCTAAATACATGGCTCTGGTTATTACATAGTAATGGCACTGACAGTGGTAATAGATGTTGAGTATATCCAACATTTCCAGAACATCCAGTTTAGTGCTGATGTGTCATTTCTGTTCCAGGCAAGCTCTAAGGACACAGGGCAGCTGTACGCAGCGCTGCACCATCGTATTCTGGCCCTGCGGAGCCGCTCAGACCAAGAGCCAGAGCCCAGGGTCCCCATCCCAGATGGCCACATCCCTCATCCCCAGTCTAACGGGGAGGATAGTGATGAGGACGAACCGCTCACACCCACTGCCAACACTACAGGTAAACTATATAACCCCTTAGCCTAGCTGTTAACCCAACTGTTCCAATCACCACAAACTGATCTGAAGAGCTCTTACTGTGATTGTTCAAAAAAGTGATCAAATGATATCCTGGATACAAACTAATGGTCCAAAACTGTTATCTGGAAGTGATCTGGGAAAAATTGGCTGGTGGTCCAAGAATGTTATCTGGACATTCCCCCTAACAGTCCAACAAACATTTGAAGGTCCAAGTAAGTGACCTTCGACACCCTCGCTGATGGTTCTTGGAAGTGATCTGGGGGGTTCAAGGAAGTGATCTGGGTGTCTTTGAATAGGACCCTTGCACTGTTTCCTTGGATGTTGTGAAGTGTCTTGGATTTCCCTTATTTCATGCAAGCAAAACATATCTGTCCCATTCAAAAAGCCCAAGAATGTAATTTAAAACACTATTTGATTGGACTGCCCTAGTCTATCACTCACCATGCCTGTCTCTCCTCTCCCCAGAGGGTCCAGAGGCCCAGTCCTGCGGGACTGGCAGTGGGAGTGGGTCTTCATAGCACCTGCCCCCCTTCATCGGCTCACGCACTGCAGTCAGGACCACCTTACAGACCCCTCCATGGACACCTCAGGCCAGCATCTCCCCAGTGGTCTGAGGTCACAGTGGAGCGCCAGGAAGGATCCTATGCAGGTGTTACTAAGTTAACTCTGCAGTTCACACTCTGGATTCACAGTTTATCTGGGATAGATGGTCTTTTTTCTTTAGTATTTGTCTTCTTTTTTTACCTCTAGAACTGGATTTTGGGGGGAGTGGGGGGGTGTTGTGAATTGGATGCTCATCATATTGATGAGTCTGAGGGAACGAGAAAGCAGTTTTCTTCTCTAGCTGATATAAGTACATTCTAAATAGTTTGCTGTTAAAAGTGGGACTTTAGCCACCTTGCAAAAGAACAGACCTCAGGCACTTCAGTGGGGCTTGTATTTTGTTCAGCGAGCTAAAGATTGAGTTGCCTAGCAAATATTTGTTTATAAAGTCTTTTTTTTATTTCACGGAGTTTTGTCATTGAAGAGTGTCTGAACTCTTACTTCAAGTTGTATTTTTCTATGGCAAAATGCTTGCACACACTCTAGCTAGGATTAGTCCGTCAATACCACCTCTGGCCACTGTTAGTTTTTAGTCTGTCGTCCACATTGTCATTTATTTTTTTACCACAAATCGGTTGAATTTAAAATCCCTTGTGCAAACACCTGCTTTGATGTTCGTAGCCATAAAATATTTAATTAAATAGTGGGATTTACCTGTGTTCATGATTATTATTATTACTGGTACATTACGTTTTTATTGATAGTTAATATTATCGACTTTGCTTTTGTAATTCATGCGAAAATGAACTAATTCTGTAAATAAGAAAGCTTGTTGGATTTGATCATTTTACAACAGGTTTGCACCATGACCCCAAAGTTTACCCTGAATATAGCCGTTAGATTTGTTTGTTTCAAATATATAAACATTTTTTAGATAGATCAGATAAATATATATGTTCTCAAATATATATATATATGGAAGAAACCCTTTCTATGTTTGAGTGGTTTACAATTATGTAATTAGTTTTAAATAAGTTCCAATCACAAGGCTTTGTGTATAACATCCACGATCTCAGAATCATATAAGACCATTGCAACAACAACAAAATCCCTATTTTTTCCATGCGATCAGAAAGGCCCATATAATCACTTTTAGGTTAGGGTGTTGGCATTTGGTGTATCTAGCATGTCATTATTTGCATCTGTCCTAAACTTGTTTGACATCAAAACCCTACAAAATGCACATATACTCTCAGAACAGCGAATGCTGCCATTTTATTCAAAGAGCTATAGACATTGGAACAGGTGGTACTACACACACAGGGTACAGTATTTTTCACCAATAGTCTGGTGCTGAGCCCTCTATTTATTCCTTTGTTAAATAGATGGCCTCTGGTCTGGTGTATTTAAAACAAACAGCCCTTAAAGAGACGTAGATGAATAATGTAATATTTTCTTCAGTGAAGTGTAGTTCCTCTTGTTTTAAGCCCTTTTCTTCCTCATTGTTGGAATGAGTAATATTTCTAAGTTGTATTATAGCGTTCTACTTTTTCATTTACTACAAGCCTTTGATGTGAAAACAATGTATTTTAACTAACAAAAAGTATACTAAGAAAAGTTTGAAACAAAAGAAAACAGGCAAGTAGACATATTATTGGTTAAAATGTATATATCCTGTAATGTATATTATTGAATAAGCAGCCTTTAAACGAATAATCCACTCAAACTTTATTTTGGTCATTGTCATTTCACTGTTGATAATGAAACAAATTCCAAAATATAGTTTTTGAGTAGATTACTCCTTTTAAGTGTAAAAAAAGGACAACTCCTTATTTAGTACTCTTCTTCACTGCAGTCTATAGAAACCTCACCGTGTAATGTGCTCCGTAAAATTGTGTTCTCTCCATTTTTCACATTCTGCTTGTGTAGCTACAAACAGGACTATTCCTAATGGCCCAGTTTTTAAAAAGTTATCTGGGTTTCGCCTATCAGATAAGAATAGAATGAATAGAACGGAAGTCCCCATTCAAGTCAATGTTTTGTCCATTCTATTCATTATATTTCTATGCATTTAATCCTATCCGATAGGTCAAATCTAGATAACTTAAAAAGAAACTGGGCCCTGGACATGAATGTAGGGCAACTTGTCTCTATATAAAGGGCCATGGGCCGACGTTCTTCAGCACTTTTCCTTCTCTGTGATATTTCTCCCATCAATATGAATTGTTTTAATGGTCGTAAATGCACATGAACTGGGGCTGTCCATTGATTAATTGGCAAAGGTGGTTGATAATGAAGTGTTGAATGTTGTTTACATTGGGGTCGTTGATGGTTATTTGTTGGGGAGTGACTGTAAGACCAATATACACTTTTGTTCATGTTATATTTTTGTTGCTGAAATTTCTGTCATGTCTGCTATAGTTCCCTTAAAACATCTACCTGTTTTTTTTTTGTTTTTTTTTTGTTATGCCTAGCTGTTGTTGTTCCATAACCTGGTGCTATTTTGTTGCATTTCCTATCACTATACAAGTCAATGTTGATATTCTGTTAGATCGAGATCAAAACAGTCCATCTTTGAATGGAAGTCTAGTGAAGAGGATGTTATGAACCCTAGTTGACATGGATGCGCCCTTGCTGCTATTGTACAAGAGCATCTGTCTCATACTGTATCTGTGACTGGAATATGTTTTCATAGGAACATGTCATCTGCATTGGCCTGTCATTAACTTCAATATATTAGGTGATAGTTTACAGCAGTGGCATTGCTGCTTGTTGTGATTGATCCAATACAACGCAGGTGTGTTCATAGAGTAGCTATGCCAGAGATACTCAAGGGATCGGGAGTGTTGCATTAATAGTCGTTGGAATTGTCCGAAAAAAAGCAGATTCATTTCAAACAGGCCCACTTATGAGGGAAAGGCTTGCTTACCACCTATCCTCTCTTTCCAATGGAGACATCTAGAGAGGAACCACACCTATCAGGATAAAGATGCTTGTCATTGAGGAGCACTAGAATAGCTACATGTCTCCTTTCAACAATGCCCTCCTTAACCAGTCATTTTGATATCAATCGCCCAATATGTGTGAAATAAGGACAAAGAGGCTACAAAGTCATAGCAAATGTCCATTCAGGCAACACACAGGAGGAGATACTGTACCATTCACCCCTGTTGGTGTGTGTATCACAGAAAGACTACTTGTATGGCTGTCAGAGCATCTACTAGCTGTAGTATATTATTTACCAATCTCTAATGCGTTCACTCAATGGAACGCCTCCTCTTTCTAATAACCCTAGTAGAGTGCCGTCAAATGTCGTTGACAGATTTGAGTCTTTTGGTCTAGGTTTTTCTTTGTTTTTTTTCCCCTTAAAAGGCTTTAAGGATATTAAAGAAGAAGGCAGTACATCTCCCCCTCCCCTCCACCACCCTATAGATGTATAAGAGATGAGGGACCATGATATGACTATGCTTAGATTGCTGATGGATTGAGCTGTAAACATTGGGCTGGAGAACCACAGCATTGCAGTGAGTCATTCTAGCGGTCTGGGCCTACTCAAGGGAGGTAAGGGAGCTTGTGGCATGGATTTCTGTTTATAACACTGCTGTCTGTCAGCAAACCATAGAGGTCTGTCCATCCGTCCAAACAAACCACAGGGATACTTGGGGATCTGGGTCAGGACTCTCTTCCCCCAGTCCTAGGGATGGGCATCTTGGGACCTGGAGCGCTGCAGGGAGTGCAGGCTTTAGTGCCGTTTAGTTAATTCACGCATAATGATTTACAATAAAATAGAAGAAAGATTGGAATAAGCCCTGAAGGCTGGTGAAACAAAGGCCTGCACAGCTCTCCATGAACAGAGTTGCCCACCCATGTCTCAGTCCCTTCATCTGAAATTCATTGTTGAGTCTACTGTTTTGACAGGTGAAACAATCATGTTATTTTTTGCTTTGAGCTTTAGTATAAAATGACTAGAAAAAAAGGCAAAAACATAAACAAAAAAACTAACATTAAAAAAAATTACTTGTGTTATAAAAAATGTTTATGTAAAATTGTCATATCAAATGTATTTCAAAATTACATTAAAACTTTTAACAGAAAGCAAAGCTTGTTTTGTTGTTTTCAGGGTTTAATCAAATAGCTTTGATCGTATGGTTTCACTTGCATTTTAGGTGAACTAGAGTAAGTCGTTTCGAAGTACAATAGCTAATCCTGCAAGCTCAAACTGTCTCAGCGTAGTGAGTGTTGCTCTCTCGCCACAGGAGGGTGCTCTTGGCCTGAAGATGGTTCACTATCAACAGGAGGGTGCTCTTGGCCTGAAGATGGGTCACTATCAACAGGAGGGTGCTCTTGGCCTGAAGATGGTTCACTATCAACAGGAGGGTGCTCTTGGCCTGAAGATGGGTCACTATCAACAGGAGGGTGCTCTTTGCCTGAAGATGGGTCACTATCAACAGGAGGGTGATCTTGGCCTGAAGATGGGTCACTATCAACAGGAGGGTGCTCTTGGCCTGAAGATGGGTCACTATCAACAGGAGGGTGCTCTTGGCCTGAAGATGGGTCACTATCAACAGGAGGGTGATCTTGGCCTGAAGATGGGTCACTATCAACAGGAGGGTGCTCTTGGCCTGAAGATGGGTCACTATCAACAGGAGGGTGCTCTTGGCCTGAAGATGGATCACTATCAACAGGAGGGTGATCTTGGCCTGAAGATGGATCACTATCAACAGGAGGGTGCTCTTGGCCTGAAGATGGATCACTATCAACAGGAGGGTGCTCTTGGACTGAAGATAATGAACTGTCTCTGTTGATAGTGAACTATTTATCTTGGTAGCCGTACCAAATCCTCAAATTGGAGTAAAAAATGTGAAATGTGAATTTTTCCGACATTATTATCATTTTAAGATGATACCTCTGAATCCACCAGCGGTACCCTTTTAATGGTTGTAAACTGCTTATTACAGTGGGCTCCAAAAGTATTGGCACCCCTGCCTGACTGGAAATGTACAAACAATACTTTTAAAAATATAAACAGTATATTTAATTATCTCAAAATACCAACATGTGAGAAATACTGTACTTTAATAATGTTTCAATGGAACCCACCAAAATCATTTATTGATTTAATTAAAAATCAATGTCCTCTAAATCAAGGTTTCACAATTAATGGCACCCTTAAAGATTATTGTAAATAACATCTACCAAAATTAAACCAGGAATTAAATCGCACTTATTTAAGTTTATCTAAGTCTTAAGGATCTATATTGAGCCTTTAGATCACTTCCTTTTTCACTAGGGTATAAAAAAATAGGTAACACACATGCAATATCCCTTTGTCATCCAACACCATGAAGAAAACAAAATTACTGGCAGTTCAAAAGAGACATATGGTCGTAGACCTTCATAAATCTGGTAATGGCTACAAGAAGATCCACAAACGATTGAATATACCACTGAGCACTGTCAGGGCAATTGTAAAAGCAACAAAATCCCAAGAATCCCCGTGAAATAAGTGCAGGCCTTGGGGACGTCTTGGGGTCACCAGGTTTTAAAAAGCAACACGAGACCCCACCTCCACAACCACAGGCTCTTTGGAAGGGCTGCCAGAAGAAAGTCCTTTCTGACCCCAAGACACAGACGCAAACACATTCAGTTTGCAAATGTCATTTAAATTATGACTGGAAGAAGGTGCTCTGGTCAGATGAGACCAAAATTGAACGTTTTTGTCAGATACAGCATCGGCATGTTTGGCGGAGAAACAGAGATGCATACAAGGAGAGGCACCTCATACTCACGGTGAAATATGGTGGTGTTTTGGGGCTGTTTTAATTCCAGAGGTCCAGGGGCACTGGTTAAGATTGATGGCATAATGAACTCCACCAACTATCAGGCAATTTTGGCTGACAATCTCGTTGCCTCTGCCAGAAGGCTGGGGCTTAGCCGTAGGTGGACTTTCCAACAAGAAAATGACCCAAAACATACCTCAAGATCCATACAGAAATGGTTCTGTGACAACAAAATCAATGTTCTGCCATGGCCATCTCAGTCGCCGGACCTCAATCCAATCCAAAACCTGTGGGCTGAGTGGAAGAGGGCAGTTGATAAGCGCAAACCCAAGAATGTGAAGGACCTTGAAAGGATCTGCATAGAGGAATGGTCCAAAATCCCTCCAAATGTGTACTGTTTGTGCATTGTCAGTGCCAGTAATATTGGAGCCCACTGTATATGTATTTATCTAATTAGACTATTTATGCAGTTCCTGCTGAATTTAATAGTTGCTGTGGATACGATGTCGCCAATGCACTTGCTAATGAACTCGCTCACCAAATCAGTGTATTCGTCAATGTTGTTGTTCGACGTAATGCGGAACATATCCCAATCCACGTGACAGAAGCAATCTTGAAGCGTGGAATCAGATTGGTCGGACCAGCGTTGAACAGACCTGAGAGCGGGAGCTTCCTGTTTTAGTTTCTGTCTATATGCTGCAAGCAACAAAAGGGAGTCGTGGTCAGCTTTTCCAAAAGGAGGGCGGGGGAGGGCCTTATATGCGTCGCAGAAGTTAGAATAACAATGATCCAGGGTTTTACCAACTCTGGTAGCACAACCGATATGCTGATAGAATTTAGGGAGTCTTGTTTTCAGATTAGCCTTGTT
Source organism: Oncorhynchus kisutch (assembly GCF_002021735.2). NCBI lineage: Eukaryota > Metazoa > Chordata > Actinopteri > Salmoniformes > Salmonidae > Oncorhynchus > Oncorhynchus kisutch. The sequence goes on from NC_034177.2 coordinate 19,158,783, forward strand.
AAAATCCCCAGCTACAATAAATGCAGCCTCAGGTTTCCAGTTTACATAGAGTCAAATAAAGTTCAATTTGGGCCATCGATGTGTCTGTTTGGGGGGGAATATATGCGGCTGTGATTATAATCGAAGAGAATTCTCTTGGTAGATAATGCGATCGACATTTGATTGTGAGGAATTCTAAGTCAGGTGTACAGAAGGACTTCCAGTATGTTGTTATGATCACACCATGTCTCGTTAATCATAAGGCATACCCCCCCCCGCCCCTCTTCTTACCAGAAAGATGTTTGCCCCCCATCATTTCAAATCATATTTAGAGGCACATCATGCAGCCGTATTAACAATCGAAATATGGATTTATAAACTTTTTCAAATGTAGATATTCCAAAGGTCTGCATCAGTGGATTGAACCAGCTTTTTTGTTGCTTTAAGATAATTTATTGAATTGTGTCTTCTATGCAGAATGATGATAATATAGGCTTAAACTCTCTCTCTCTCTCTCATAATAACAGTACCACTGAGTGCTGATATTTGGCCAGTGATCCGGGTGTATCTGTAATAAAGGCTTGTAATGGGTTACACCTGCAGAGTGTTGGATGGCAGTGAGGCTTCAGGGTTTATCAGAGACATCTTAATCCCTGTAATAAGTCAGAGGGATTCAGATACTTCTCTACCACAGCCATGGTTCACCTAACACTCCTCTGTAGCGCTGCCCAATTTATATACAGTATCCAGCTGCAGCACGGAATAGGCACGCTCAAGTCTCACAAATACAGACTACGTCTCAGACACTGGTGTCCTGTTTGGGTAGAGTTAGTGTTGATGTAGGAGTTATTAGGGATGGGGTTAAGAACTGGACCATGTTATTTTGGCATCCCAGTGCCTGGGAGTGAGAGTGACTGGGTTAGCTGAATCCTGTACCTTTGTCAACTAGCTGTTCCTGTTGGGGTTTTGTCAGAAGTTTAATATTTAGATGGATTGTTTCCTGAGCATGAAATTATCACACATGAGTTACAGGCCTATCTTTCGTGTCAGAAAACACAGCTAAAGAAGTCACTGAAACCCTTAATAAGGAGTTTAGTTTTGGAATGGGTGGCTAGTAATAAACTTGTCCTGGACATCTCTAAAACTAAGAGCATTGTATTTTCTACAAATCATTCCCTAAGCTCTAGACCTCAGCCGAATCTGGTAATGAATGATGTGGCTGTTGAACAAGTTGAGGAGACTAAATTACTTGGTGTTACCTTAGATTGTAAACTGTCATGGTCAAAACATACAGATTCAATGGTTGTAAGGATGGGGAGAGGTCTGTCCGTAATAAAGAGATGCCCTGCTTTTTTGACACCACACTCCAAAAAGCAAGTCATGCAAGCTGTAGTTTTTTCTTATCTTGATTATTGTCCAGTCGTGGTCAAGTGCTGCAAATAAAGACCTAGTTAAGCTGCAGCTGGCCCAAAATCGAGTGGCACATGTTGCTTTTCATTGTAATCAGAGGGCTAATATAAATACAATGCATGCCAGTCTCTCTTAGCTAAAAGTTGAAGAGAGACTGACTGCCTCATTTCTTATTTTTAAAAGAAAGATTGTGTGGGTAATTCGCATTTGTTTGCATTGTCAACTTACACAAAGCTCTGACACACACACACTTACCCCACCAAACCTGCCACCAGGGGTATTTTCACAGTCCCCAAATCCAGAGCAAATTCAAGAAAGCGTAGAGTACTACATAGAGTTGTACTGCGCCGTTGTTTGCATGTTTGTGGCCCGCCTTTTAGCTTGAACGATTCTTGCCATTCTCCTTCGACCTCTCATCAAGGAGCTGTTTTCGCCCATAGGACTGTCGCTGACTGGATGTTTTTTTGTTGTACCATCCTCGGTAAACCCTAGACACTTTTGATTGTGAACTCTCTTCCATCTCATATTGCTCAAATGAACAGCAAACCTGGTTTAAAAAAACAGATAAAGCAACACCTCACGGCATAATCCCTCTCCCGTTTTTGACCTAAACATTGATATGTAGGCTGTGTGTGCCGTTTTTAAATGTATGTAGTTCTGTCCTTGAGCTGTTCTTGTCTATTAATTTTTCATATATTAAAAAATATATATATTTAATCTTTATTTAACCAGCTAGGCCAGTTGAGAACAAGTTCTCATTTACAACTGCGACCTGGCCAAGATTAAGCAAAGCAGTGCGAAATAACAACACAGAGTTACACATGGGATTAACAAACGTACAGTCAATAACACAATAGAAAATCTGTATACAGTGTGTGCAAATGAAGTAAGGAGGTAAGACAAAAAATAGGCCATAGTGGCGAAGTAATTACAATTGAGCAATTAACACTGGAGTGATAGATGTGCAGATGAGGATGTGCAAGTAGAAATACTGATGTGCAAAAGAGCAGGAAAAAAATATGGGGATGATGTAGGTAGTTGGTTGGATGGGCTATTTACAGATGGGCTGTGTACAGCAGCAGCAATCGGTAAGCTGCTCTGACAGCCGATGCCTGAAGTTAGTGAGGGAGATATAAGTCTCCAACTTCAGTGATTTTTGCAATTCCAGTCATTGGCAGCAAAGAACTGGAAGATAAGGCGGCCAAAGTAGATGTTGGTTTTGGGGATGACCAGTGAGACGTACTACGGGTGGGTGGGTGTTGCTATGGTGACCAGTGAGCTGAGATAAGGCGGAGCTTTACCTAGCAAAGACTTGTAGATGACCTGGAGCCAGTGGGTTTGGCGATGAATATGTAGCGAGGACCAGCCAACGAGAACGTACAGGACGCAATGGTGGGTAGTACAGTATATGGGGCTTTGGTAATGGTAATGTTCTATATTTTGTCATGTTTCATGTTTTGTGTGGACCCCAGGAAGAGTAGCTGTTGCTTTCGCAACAACTAATGGGGATCGTAATAAAATACCAAATAACAAACCATGTGATACATCAATTATGTTCACATCATATTGGTACTGTGCATTATGTCTGTCGACTATATTCAATGATCCAAAAATCCCCCCTGAGAAGTATAATAAAGCATTTCTTTATGCACAATAAAATTGTATGTTAAGATAATCACTAACTTTCTAAAACATTTTCCGCTGTAACGTTGTGTAACAGCTGTCATAAGGATGTTGAAATATGAACGCAGTCTCCCTACTGTTTGTTTAGTAAACCACAACCACACTGATCAGAATCTGACATGCCTCTAACCACTTTAATTTCACTTGTGGCTAAATCTAAACAAATATTGTGTGTGAATGGAGAGCATTTGTTCCTTGTTTGCCATATTAAATCAATCTCATGGTGATATGGTTACTGTTAAAATGTTTACAATTTAAAAATATATATTTTATATAATGAAAATTGGCAAAGAATAGCAAAAAAGAAAGATGGTTTTCACGGTTTAATATATATATTTTTTAAACACATAAACATGTCCAATTAGTCTATGTGAAAAGCTTTAAGAAACGCCAGTCACATCTTATGCCAATAGGGAAATGAAATTCTAACTCCAACTGTGTCAATGCAACTCACAATTATTAAGACCATATTTCTTTGGGGAAAATAAGTGTTACTAGATATTAATCAGAAAACTTCTGAAAGTTGTCTTGATATACATTTTCACAGCTTAGCTTATTGTGTCTCTGCATCATAAACGCAAGTATTAGCTTCCATATTTTTCTGCAAGAATTCTTTTTATTTCTTGGGCAAATTCTTAAATGCTTCACTATTTATACCCTACTGTCTTACCCTGCCAGCCAGGTAGTCATTTCATCAGTGCTCCCCTGGGAGAGGTTTGTCAGTCAATTTATTGTAATTCTTTGTACTGTGTATTTAATCCTGACATTAAGGTCAGACAAATCATTCATTAAAACAAGGATCATGATGTTTTAAGGTCCAATGCACCCATTTTTATCTTGATATCAAATTATATCTGGGTAACAATTAAGTACCTTACTGTGAATGTTTTCAATTAATGTGATCAAAAAGAAACAAAAATAGCTTATTTGCAAAGATCAATTTCTCAAGCAAGAATATTGCTAGGAATGTCTGGGAGTGGCCTGAGTGGGGAGGGGAAAACTGTTATTGGGAGAGAGGTTTGGAACTCTCTTATTGGTCTATTAACTCATTCACGGCCTGGTGATGTCACCAGAAAGGCCAAAACTCCATCCCACCAAAACAGGCTGAAATTTGAGGCGGTCTTGTCAAACAACTCTTACACTAAAAGGGCACTTTTATAATTTTCACAATTTCACAGTATTATTCCAATCTCATAGTGTGAAAGTATATATAAAATGCAGGAAAATCATGTTTTTGACTGTACTGGGTCTTTACAGAAAAGAGAGCAATGAAAGTTGGCTACAACATAGAAAATGTTCATGTTCCTCTACCATTTGTTCTTCTACCGTTACTCAGTTTCCACCTGCTTTCATTTGTTCTTTCTGTCTACTCTTTTTTTACTGACTCTTTTTGTGACAGCGTAAACATTTTACATGGTACAACCTTGTTTGTTTAAACAAGAAATCCAAGTAATGTGCCAGGCTTAGAGACAATTAACCCAGGCAGGCCATGTGCTCAGTCTGGCATTTTGACTGGTATTAATGCTTACTGGAGTGTGTGTTTGTGGCAGAGCCAGATGTGTTATTTTCAGGAAGAGATCAGGGAGGAGTTTGAAGTTTTAACCTCCCTTGATCTTGAAGGCTGCATGATCTCTGTAAAGTCCTAGATTCCCAGCTTGATGAGGAGGTGGTGTACCTCCAGGAACTCCACAGAGCTTCTCTCCCAGACTCTGTTTACACCAAGGGGGTGTCTAGTACCAGATTTTACATGAGATGGGACGCCTCAATACCAAAACATTCTCCACCATACCATGTATTCCGTTTCCCTACCTACGGGGTGTGTAGGCTTTTCTAAATGGAGTGTCATTTGTGACATGTCATTTGCATACTTGGTTGTTTGTGGCACTCTATTTGTTGTTTTGTATTGGTGACATTGACACAGTAAGAGATTCCCCCACATTCTGGTAAGACCATTTAAATCGGTGTTATTAAACATTTCTCAGTTGCTCCCATATTCATGTCCAAAATTGTAACATTTATTGGGACATTTGTTTTTAGAAAATCAACATATGGGTTTGTGTGAGAGTTGTCCAATTAGCTGTTTGAAAGTAATTCTGATAAATGTAATTGAACTGCATAATATAGTACAAATTATTGTTGTCATGGCATGGGTCCTCAAATCCTCAAAAGCTTCTACAGCTGCACCATCGAGAGCATGACTGGTTGCATTACTGCCTGGTGTGGCAACTGCTCAGCCAAATAAAATTGGATTTGATTTAGTCACATATAGTCACATTTAGTCACATATCTACCTCAAATACCTTGTACTGGTACCCCGTATTGGTACCCATGTATAGCCAAGTTATCGTTACTCATACTATTTTGTTCTTGTGTTGTTGTTTTTGTTGCATTGTTGGGAAGGGCCCGTAAGAATTTCACTGTTAGTCTACACATTTTGTTTACGAAACATAAGACAAATAACATTTGATTAGAATAATCCAGACTAATTTAATGTGCTCAACGTCATTAGCTGACATTGAGGCTGCTTTAAGTGTGGGTTTGGTACCTTCCTGTCAGAATCAGTTCCACTGATTGAGGACCTAGTATTGCCACTGTCCTGGTGGAGTGTTCAGCCACTGGTATTCAGACATGGGTTCAATTAGAGAGCCCTAGGGTGAGACTCCCTGTAATAGGATTTCACACTCGTAACGCTACACAATGCTGGGTTTACTAAAGGGGAAAAATGTGACCTACGCACTGAACACCGTTCCCAAAATATGCTCTATATTTACATCTGCAACGGAAAAAAGATGGAGAGTATTTACACTGAGATCAACTCTGCACTGTGTCAGTTTCTCTGGGAAAAGATGTGTTTTCTAAACACAGCCATGGCCACTTGAAACTGCTTGAGCTACAGCTATAATGGCAGACTTTTGAGGCCTAGACAAAGAAAAATAATTCCTTTACTAAAAAGAGATTTCGGCTTTGCTTCTTGCTATTCACTCGCCCATGAGTGTGGACTTATGTGGGATGATGATCAACAACTAAGTGGAACTTTCTAGATTCCTGCCTTTTCGGGCGAAGGTGCCCATAAGAGTTCAGAGCTTTCCATGCACACTCCTATAACACCCCTGTGTTTACGACTTAGGCCAATCAGAGAGCTGGAGGAATGGAGACGCATGGAAAAGATCTTTACAGGATTTGGGATTTTGTACCTCTCTTGGCCAAAGAATTAATTTTTAGACATGTTATTAGCACTGTTCTGATAAATGACATCAATTGATTGGACAAGTTGGGTTTCAACACATGATGGACTTTCCGTTTATGAAAGCGCTGCTTTGGTGTCCTGGAACATTCCCCCCACTCGTAGTAAAAATCAAGGTCTGTATATAGTTCCAGTGAATCAACCTACATATTTTTTTTTACTGAAGGTGCATACTATCTTTCAAGACTGAATTAGGAATGCTCTGCAGCCCCCATGGTTGTTCCTCTCACAGAACCATTGGGTTAGGTATGATTGAAGTAATAGGGATTATAGTGGGTGTTTATGATGATCCCTCTATCCTGTTCTAACCCAAGCCAGGCTCTTCTACACCTGGTCTCCATTGATCGTAGGGCACGGCAGGTCACAATGGGAGAAAATTTTTGATATTAAATCAAATCAAATGTTATTAGTCACATGCACAGAATACAACAGTAGACTTTACAGTGAAATTATTACTTACAAGCCCCTAACCAACAATGCAGTTAAAAAAATACTAACAAGTATTAGAAATAAAAGGAACAAGTCATTAAAGAGCAGCAGTAAAATAACAATAGCGAGGCTATATACAGGGGGTACCAGTACAGAGTCAATGTGTGGGGGCACCAGTTAGTCGAGGTAATTGAGGTAATGTGTACATGTAGGTAGAGTTATTAAAGTGACTATGCATAGATGATAACAGAGAGTAGCAGCAGTGTAAAAGGGGGGCAATGCAAATAGTCTGGGTAGCCATTTGATTAAATGTTCAGGAGTCTTTAGAAGCCTTTTGGACCTAGAAATGGCACTCCAGTACCGCTTGCTGTGTGATAGCAGAGAGAACAATCTATGACCAGGGTAGCTGGAGACTTTGACAATTTGGCAATGTCCTGCAGGAAGCTTGGCCCCAGTTATGTACTGGGCCGTACGCACTACCCTCTGTAGCTCCTTACGGTCGGATGCCAAGCAGTTGCCATACCAGGGTGGTGATGCAACCGGTCAGGATGCTCTGTAGAACTTTTTGATCTGGGAACACGTGACAAATCTTTTCAACCTCCTGAGGGGGAAAAGCGTTGTCGTGCCCTCGTCACAAATTTCTTGGTGTGTTTGGACCATGGTTGTATTTTGGTGATGTGGACACCAAGGAACTTGAAACTCTCGACCGCTCCACTACAGCCTTGTCGATGTGAATGGGGGCATGTTCGCCCTCCTTTTCCTGTAGTCCACGTTCATCTCCTTTATCTTGCTCACGTTGAAGGAGAAGTTGTTGTCCTGGCACCTGTCGGTGATCAGGCCTACCACCATTGTGTCGTCAGCAAACTTAATGATGGTGTTGGAGTCGTGCTTGGCCACACAGTCGTGGGTGAACAGAGAGTACAGGAGGGGACTAAGCACAGACCCCTGAGGGGCCCCTGTTTTGAAGATCAGTGTGGCAGATGTGTTGTTGCCTACCCTTACCACCTGGGGGCGACCTGTCAGGAAGTCCAGAATTCAGTTGCAGAGGGAGGTGTTTAGTCCCAGGGTCCTTAGCTTAATGATGAGCTTTGTGGGAACTATGGTGTTGAACGCTGAGCTGTAAACAATGAACAGCATTCTCACATAGGTGTTCCTTTTGTCCAGGTGGGAAAGGGCAGTGTGGCAAGTTACCTTCGCTTTCTTGGGCACAGGCACTATGATGGTCTGCTTGAAACATGTAGGTATTAGGGACTCGGTCAGGGAGAGGTTGAAAATGTCAGCGAAGACACTTGCCAGCTGGTCCACTCATGCTCTGAGTACACATCCTGGTACTCCATCTGGCCCCACAGCCTTGTGAATGTTGACCTGTTTAAAGTTCTGGCTCACATCGGATATAGAGAGTGTAGCAACAGCATAGGTAATAAACCGTATCAGCAGCGTATGTGATGTTGTGACTTTAACATTCATCTGAAGACTGTTACTTATCTAATACCTAATTATGTTTAATTGTTACCCGATTAAATTAATCATGTAACAATTAACTCATTAGGATCTGGGGCACCACGAGAGCGGTTCTTTAAAGAGTTACCATCTCTCCTATCACATCCTTAAACAGTCAACTTATTAATCATAACCTTGTATCATATAATCATTCTGAACAGTCAAAACCTTACATCTGCAAAAACCTGAGCCTTTCTTATGATTCAGTACTACACAAATTGGTTTAATTATTTATTTACGAGCTAATTAAATGGGAACACAAGATAAACATACACACTTTGCATTGGTTATTGACTGGAGACTTAATACACTAAAACAGGTCCCTAGCGGAATGACAACAACATGGCTAACTTGTTAAAGAAAAGATGGAGTGGGAGAGAGAGAGGGACAGAGCCACTTAACATTGGTAAATTCAGAAACTATTCTCACTTACAGTAACCATATACTTTGCACATGACCCCCGCCCTCTTTGAGTAAGAAATAATTAATGTATTTACGTGAAATGCCCGGGTTAGCCAGGGTCTCTCGGTGAACAGGGCAACCTTGGAAAGGGATTTTTGCTTTTTCGCGGCACGCTTGTAAGGCCTTGATTGTCCAAAATGGTTCCGACGAGTCTTCTATTGTTGTCCTTCTCTGTAGTTGTCTGGTATCACTTGACTTGTCGTGGTCCTGAACAGAACTACAGAGCTGACTTTCCTTCAATTCACTCTTGAAGTGTTTTCTCTAAAGGTAGGTTAGCCAGCTGTGTCGATGGTTTCCCAGTGGGGTGATGAGAGTAGCGTAATACGATGGTTTGAGCAGAGTAAAAGAATGGTCCTAATTAAATTTGCTTTCGAAGATACTTTACTTAGGACAGCTAATCAGTCGTGCCAGTGGTTGTCCGGGAGGTGAGTTTATCGTCTCTACCTTGTGTTGAGATTCAAAGTTCAAACCACAGCTGTAGCTTCACGTATTTCTGGTCTGGTATGTTATTTGTTTAACCCATCATTTATACTGTTTGCAGAAAAGGGGCTTTTCCAGCAGGCTGACATGTTCTCTGACCTCACTCAGGGGCGGTGAGTACTTACTGTGCAGTTATAAAAAAAAATATAATCTCTTATAGCTTCTCAAATTACATCCCTCTCTTAACAAAAACATAATTGTTCATATTACATGAACAATGCATAGCATGGAAAGTGGGTATACTTTTCAAGTTACAGTATTTCCTTTATAAATGTTTTAATGACATCACAAAATAACAAACAAAATGACATTAGTGTTCCATAGATTGCCTCGAACCATACCCCACGTGCTATGTTAGAAACATTGTTCCAGTATTCACTTTTGAACGTGTTAGAGTTTCAGCGGGAAAAGTTTGTTGAAACAAAGAACATTCCTTTGGTGAATGTTGGAGAGGGGGACCTGATCCCCCCCCCCCCGCCCGATTGAAGTTATTCTTTGTAAACCTGATCTAACCTATTTGGATTCTCGTGGACAGTCATGACAGTGATGAGTCAAAATAGTTTGTGCAAAAAGGGTCAATGCAGATTTTCCGGGTAGCTATTGGTTAACTATTTCACTAACTATTTATCGGTCTTATGGATTGGGGTAGAAGCTGTTCAGGGTCCTGTTGGTTTCAAACTTGGTGCATCAGTACTGCTTGCTGTGCGGTAGTAGAGAGAACAGTCTATGGCTGGAGTCTGACCATTTTTAAGGCCTTCCTCTGATACTGCCTGGTCCTGGATGGCAGGAAGCTCCCTCCCAGTGATGTACTTCGCTGTACACACTACCCTCTGAAGCGCTTTGCCATCGGATGACCAAGCAGTTGCAATACCAGGCGGTGAGGCAGCCAGTCAAAATGCTCTCAATGGTGCAGCTGTAGAACTTTTTGAGGATCTGAGCACCAATGACTAATCTTTTCAGCCTCCTGAGGTGAAAGCTGTAGACAATGAGGAACTTGAAGCTCTAGACCCGCTCTACTACAGCCTTGTCGATGCGGATGGGGGCGTGCTCTACCCTCTGTTTTTTGTAGTCCACAATCAGCTGCTTTGTCTTGTTGAGGTTGTTATCACACTGCCAGGTCTCTGACCCCCTTCTCATCATCACATTGGTGTGGCCCCAATTAGTCATGTGGTATGGCCCCACTCAATTTTTTTAATTTCTCAATGCACCTTGTCAACTGTAAATTATTTAAAAGTGGCCCAGTCTGGACTGATTTGGTAGTTTGGATTTTTTTCAAATCATTTATATGTTTTGCTAAGGAATTTCAATGACTTCTCACCAAATGGTTTATACAAAAAAGCAAGTATGGCAAAAAAGGAAAACAAATGCATTGTCTGGCTGTGGTTACCAAAATGAAAACAAATCAGAGAAGTGTCAGTATTGGAGTAGAAGAGATGGGTCATTCCGCCAATTCAGTGCCTTTTGAGAAAAGTAATCTTTTGATGTCACCTAATTGTAACATTCTGCCATTAAGAGCACATGTTCAACTTTTGCACATGTTCAACACATTTTCCCATCTCAATAAGTTAAATAGAAAAAAAGACTATGAAGTACCAAATAAAGTAACCGGGTTGACCCTAACATTATCAGCCCTGAATTGTTTTTGTGTTATTACAGCCGGGAGGAACTTTTGGATATCGGATCCTTTGTTCCTACCCTCCAAGGCAATTATTTACTTTTATCCCTTTTTCTCCCCAATTTTGTGTTATCCAATTGGTAGTTACAGTCATTTCTCATTGCTGCAACTCTTGTACTGACTCAGGAGAGGCGAAGGTCAAGAACCATGCATCCTCCGAAACACGACCCAACCATGCCACACTGCTTCTTGACACAATGCCCGCTGAACCCGGAAGCTAGCCACACCCAATGTGTCACAGGAAACACTGTGCACCTGGCGACCATGTCAGCGTGCATGCGCCTGGCCCGCCAAAGGAGTTTCTAGAGCAAAATGGGACAAGGACTTCCCTGCCGGCCAAACACTCCCCTTACCTGGATGACGCTGGGCCACGCCGCCCCATGAGTCTCCCGGTCGCGTCCGGCTGCAACAGAGCCTGGACTCAAACCAGGGCAATTGAACAATCCAGAGGCTGACCCAAAACACCACCGGCGGAGGAGAGGTACTCAGAGTGGACGTCTATTCCAACTCAGAAGGCGCGCACACCACAGGATGTGGTGGAGTATATTACTCGTTAATGTTCAGTCTCTGAATAATAAAGTTGATGACCTCAGGGTGAGGATTTCCTTCCAGGGAGACATCAGGGATTGTAACATACTCTATTTCACAGAAACATGGCTCTCTCGGGATATACTGTCCATACAGTTGGGTTCTCAGTTCATCGTGCAGACAAGAATTCATATCGCTCCAGGAAGAAGAAGGACAGGGGTGTATGTTTCATGATTAACTATTCATGGTGTGATTGTGATAACATACAGGAACTCAAGTCCTTTTGTTCACCCGACCTAGAATACCTCACAATCAAATGCCGACTGTATTACCTCCCAAGATAATTATCTTCGGTTATAGTCACAGCCGTTTATATTCCCCCTCAAGCCGATACCACAACAGCCCTCAAAGAACTTCACTGGACTTTATGCAAACAGTTATTGTAGCTGGGGATTTTAACAAAGCAAATTTGAGAAAAATGCTACCAAAGTTCTATCAACACATTGGCTGTAGTACTCACACTGCTAAAACACTCGACCATTGCTACTCCAACTTCTGGGATGCCTACAACGCCCTCCCCCACCCTCCCTTCGGCAAATCTGATCACAACTTCCATTTTTCTCCTCTCTTCCTATTGGCAGAAACTCAAAAAGGAAGTACCTGTGCTAAGGACTATTCAACGCTGGTCTGACCAATCGGAATCCACGCTTCAAGATTGTTTTGATCACGCGGACTGGGATAAGTTTCCGGGTAGCCTCCGAGAATAACATTGATGAATACACTGACACGGTGACTGAGTTCATCAGGAAGTGTATAGGAGATGTTGTACCCACTGTGACTATTACCCTAACCAGAAACAAAGTAGCGTAGAGTCTCAATTTAACGTCTCAGACATGAGACGTATGTGGGTCTACAGACAATCATGAACTACAAAGGGAAAACCAGCCACGTTGCGGACACCGATGTCTTGCTTCCAAACAAGCTAAACACTTTCTTTGCCCGCTTTGAGGATAACACAGTGCCACCAACGTGGCCCGCTACCAAGGACTGTAGACTCTCCTTCTCCATGGCTGACGTGAGTAAGACAATTAAGCGTGTTGACACTCGCAAGGCTGCCGGCCCAGTCAGCATCCCTAGCCGCGTCCTCAGAGCACGCGCAGACAAAAGGAACACCTATGTAAGAAAGCTGTTCATTGACTATAGCTCAGCATTCAACACCATAGTACCCTCCAAGCTCATCATTAAGCTTGAGGCCCTGGGTCTGAACCCCGCCCCGTGCAATTGGGTCCTAGACTTCCTGACGAGCCGCACCCAGGTGGTGAAGGTAGGAAACAACACCTCCACTTCGCTGATCCTCAACACTGCACCCACAAGGATGTGTGCACAGCCTCCTCCTGTACTCCCTGTTCACCTATGACTGGTTGGCCACGCATGCCTCCAACTCAAACTATATCAAGTTTGCAGACGACACAACAGTAGTAGACCTGATTACCAACAATGACGAGTCAAGCATACAGGGAGGAGGTGAGGGCCCTGGGAGTGTGGTGCCAGGAAAATAACCTCTCACCCAACGTCAACAAAACAAAGGAACTGATCGTGGACTTCAGGAAACAGCAGAGGGAGCACCCCCCTATCCACATCGATGGGACCGCAGTGGAGAAGATGGAAAGCTTCAAGTCCCTCGGTGTACACATCACTGACAAACTGAAATGGTACACCCACACAGACACTGTGGTGAAGAGGGCACAACAGCGTCTCTTCATCCTCAGGAGGCTGAAGAAATATGGCAAGGCACCTAAAACCCTCACTAACTTTTACAGGTGCACAATTGAGAGCATCCTGTCCGTCTGTATCACCGCCTGGTACGGCAACTGCACAGCCAGCAACCGCATGGCTCGCTCTCCAGAGGGTGGTGCGGTCTGCCCAACGCATCACCGTGAGCAAACTACCTGCCCTCCAGGACACCATCAGCACTCGATGTCACAGGAAGGCCAAAAAGATCATCAAGGACAACAACCACCCAAGACACTGCCTGTTCACCCCGCTGTCATCCAGAAGGTGAGGTCTGTACAGGTGCATCAAAGCTGGGACCGAGAGACTGAAAAACAGTTTCTATCTCAAGCCATCAGACTGTTAAATCACTAGCACATTAGAGACTGCTGCCCTATATACATAGATTGGAAATAACTGGCCACTTTAATTGAACACTAGTCACTTTAATGTTTACATATTTTGCATTAATCATCTCATATGTATATACTATATCTATCCTAATCTACTGTATCTTAATCTATGCAGCTCTGAAATTGCTCGCCCAAATATTTATATATTCTTAATTCCATTCCTTTCCTTTACTTTAGATGTGTGTGTATTGTGTGTATTGTTGTTAAATTGTTAGATTTTACTCGTTAGATTTTACTCGTTAGATTTTACTGCACTGTTGGAGCTAGAAACACAAGCATTTCCCTACACCTGCAATAACATCTGCTAAACATGTGTATGTGACAAATGAAATTAGATTTGAACAGGGTTAACAACTTCATCTTAAATCAGCGATAAATCAGGGAGTGGCAATTGAATGCAAGCTTCACCCAAAACATTTTTTTGCTAAAACATTTCTAACCTGTCTATCTATATTATCTATGCTCGACCTGTTCAGATTTCACAAAACAACAGAAAATGGCCAAAAAGTGTAGAACCATCTCACTTGTTTTAACATTATGATTTGACTATAAGATGTTCAATGTTTCTTTGAATATATATATTTTTTAAGGAATAGTTTCACCATATTAAAATGAGAGTTCGGTTCACTTAACAGGATTGACCTTAAAATGAGGGACAGATGTAAATGAATCACTAATCACATGAAATAAATATGAATCTTCAGAAATCACTTCGTCAAAGCAACAAAATAACTACAGTAAAGACAATGATCACAATGATGGTGAAACTTGGAAAGATGTTGGATGAAGTGGGTTGAAATATTCCTAGTAGTGACATAAGATTGACGGAGTGACATGTCAAAATAAAGAATTCTGGCACTTTAGCAATCCTTTATTCATTTTATAATGTAAGATTTGTTGAATTATCCATGTGCTCTATATTAAAGGGAGCTTTGTTTAATATAACATGCTTTTAAAATTCAATATTGGTGCATAAATTCTACTTAAAATATCAAAGGGAAGCAAAAGTTTTCGTGGAACAACCCAGAGTCACAGCAACATCCACAGACTCCATGATAAGGCTTTTATTTATTTATCCCACCCTCTCTAATTATGCCTTTAGGACTTACAAGTGAACCTCTCTGTGTCTCTCTAACTCCCTCCTCGTCTCTCTCTTTCCCCATCCCTTAACGTTTCACTATATTATAAAATAACATATGGCATAGTAGGAGGTTGTTTAAAAATACATTCTTCAAGTTTTATTTCAATGCAGTCAATTACCAATGCAGTCAATTACCAATGCAGTCAATTACCAATGCACTAATGAAGTTTGAATGCATTATTTCATATTGGACTCATGAAGTGGTGCAGCTGTGTGCCTGTCTGTAAATGTCTTAACAGCACACATGATCAAATCAAAATCAAAGCTAATTGTATTGGTCACATACACATGGTTAGGAGATGTTAATGCAAGTGTTGCGAAATGCTTGTGCTTCTAGTTCCAACAGTGCAGTAATATCTAACAAGTAATCTAACAATTCTTTAAGATGAAATTAATATACCTATTATAAGGGTGTGTGCAAATGCAGATGTTGGGTCCATGTAGTCATAATGCAAGGTGATGACACCTATCTTCTAGAACTTAATGAGACTTTCACACTTTCACATGACACAAAGTGGGAATCTACAGATTCAAACTAGTACATACTTACAGTTCCTTGCTCTCCTATTATGAGAAACCGATGAGGCATTCATTGTGTAAATTAGTGACAGTACTTTCCTTGGTAAACAAACAAACAGACTTGCTAGTTTAGCTAACCAAACCATCAGTCCAAGCTTGCTATTATGAAAATTGAATTCAACAATGCCAATAAGGTTTTCAATTCGACTTTTGTTTTCAAAACCAGTTAGTAGAAGAAATAGAAGAAGTAAGAATAAACTATAGCCAATGAATTCTACTGTGTAAATATACCGTGCGTTATGGGGAAATAATGCCCTTCAAGCCAATCAGAAATGAGTATCCAACAATGTCATGGTATAAACTGTACTAAATAATGTTGCAAGAATATTGTTCTGATATTACATCCAAACCCTTTCAATCATCAATTGTCCATCAACAGTTATACAGTGCTTTAATTAATTTATTATTTATTTACCTTTATTTAACCAGGTAGGCAAGTTGAGAACAAGTTCTCATTTACAATTGCGACCTGGCCAAGATAAAGCAAAGCAGTTCGACAGATAAAACGACACAGAGTTACACATGGAGTAAAAAACAAACATACAGTCAATAATGCAGTATAAACAAGTCTATATACAATGTGAGCAAATGAGGTGAGAAGGGAGGTAAAGGCAAAAAAGGCCATGATGGCAAAGTAAATACAATATAGCAAGTAAAATACTGGAATGGTAGTTTAGCAATGGAAGAATGAGCAAAGTAGAAATAAAAAAATAATGGGGTGCAAAGGAGCAAAATAAATAAATAAATTAAAATTAAATACAGTTGGGAAAGAGGTAGTTGTTTGGGCTAAATTATAGGTGGGCTATGTACAGGTGCAGTAATCTGTGAGCTGCTCTGACAGTTGGTGCTTAAAGCTAGTGAGGGAGATAAGTGTTTCCAGTTTCAGAGATTTTTGTAGTTCGTTCCAGTCATTGGCAGCAGAGAACTGGAAGGAGAGGCGGCCAAAGAAAGAATTGGTTTTGGGGGTGACTAGAGAGATATACCTGCTGGAGCGTGTGCTACAGGTGGGAGATGCTATGGTGACCAGCGAGCTGAGATAAGGGGGGACTTTACCTAGCAGGGTCTTGTAGATGACATGGAGCCAGTGGGTTTGGCGACGAGTATGAAGCGAGGGCCAGCCAACGAGAGCGTACAGGTCGCAATGGTGGGTAGTATATGGGGCTTTGGTGATAAAACGGATTGCACTGTGATAGACTGCATCCAATTTGTTGAGTAGGGTATTGGAGGCTATTTTGTAAATGACATCGCCAAAGTCGAGGATTGGTAGGATGGTCAGTTTTACAAGGGTATGTTTGGCAGCATGAGTGAAGGATGCTTTGTTGCGAAATAGGAAGCCAATTCTAGATTTAACTTTGGATTGGAGATGTTTGATATGGGTCTGGAAGGAGAGTTTACAATCTAACCAGACACCTAAGTATTTGTAGTTGTCCACGTATTCTAAGTCAGAGCCGTCCAGAGTAGTGATGTTGGACAGGCGGGTAGGTGCAGGTAGCGATCGGTTGAAGAGCATGCATTTAGTTTTACTTGTATTTAAGAGCAATTGGAGGCCACGGAAGGAGAGTTGTATGGCATTGAAGCTTGCCTGGAGGGTTGTTAACACAGTGTCCAAAGAAGGGCCGGAAGTATACAGAATGGTGTCGTCTGCGTAGAGGTGGATCAGGGACTCACCAGCAGCAAGAGCGACCTCATTGATGTATACAGAGAAGAGAGTCGGTCCAAGAATTGAACCCTGTGGCACCCCCATAGAGACTGCCAGAGGTCCGGACAGCAGACCCTCCGATTTGACACACTGAACTCTATCAGAGAAGTAGTTGGTGAACCAGGCGAGGCAATCATTTGAGAAACCAAGGCTGTCGAGTCTGCCGATGAGGATATGGTGATTGACAGAGTCGAAAGCCTTGGCCAGATCAATGAATACGGCTGCACAGTAATGTTTCTTATCGATGGCGGTTAAGATATCGTTTAGGACCTTGAGCGTGGCTGAGGTGCACCCATGACCAGCTCTGAAACCAGATTGCATAGCAGAGAAGGTATGGTGAGATTCGAAATGGTCGGTAATCTGTTTGTTGACTTGGCTTTCGAAGACCTTAGAAAGGCACGGTAGGAAAGATATAGGTCTGTAGCAGTTTGGGTCAAGAGTGTCCCCCCCTTTGAAGAGGGGGATGACCACAGCTGCTTTCCAATCTTTGGGAATCTCAGACGACACGAAAGAGAGGTTGAACAGGCTAGTAATAGGGGTGGCAACAATTTCGGCAGATAATTTTAGAAAGAAAGGGTCCAGATTGTCTAGCCCGGCTGATTTGTAGGGGTCCAGATTTTGCAGCTCTTTCAGAACATCAGCTGAATGGATTTGGGAGAAGGAGAAATGGGGAAGGCTTGGGCGAGTTGCTGTTGGGTGTGCAGTGCTGTTGTCCGGGGTAGGAGTAGCCAGGTGGAAAGCATGGCCAGCCGTAGAAAAATGCTTATTGAAATTCTCAATTATGGTGGATTTATCAGTGGTGACAGTGTTTCCTATCTTCAGTGCAGTGGGCAGCTGGGAGGAGGTGTTCTTATTCTCCATGGACTTTACAGTGTCCCAGAACTTTTTTGAGTTAGTGTTGCAGGAAGCAAATTTCTGCTTGAAAAAGCTAGCCTTGGCTTTTCTAACTGCCTGTGTATAATGATTTCTAGCTTCCCTGAACAGCTGCATATCACGGGGGCTGTTCGATGCTAATGCAGAACGCCATATGATGTTTTTGTGTTGGTTAAGGGCAGTCAGGTCTGGGGAGAACCAAGGGCTATATCTGTTCCTGGTTCTAAATTTCTTGAATGGGGCATGTTTATTTAGGATGGTTAGGAAGGCATTTTTAAAAAATATCCAGGCATCCTCTACTGACGGGATGAGATCAATATCCTTCCAGGATACCCCGGCCAGGTCGATTAGAAAGGCCTGCTCGCAGAAGTGTTTCAGGGAGCGTTTTACAGTGATGAGTGGAGGTCGTTTGACCGCTGACCCATTACGGATGCAGGCAATGAGGCAGTGATCGCTGAGATCTTGGTTGAAGACAGCCGAGGTGTATTTAGAGGGGAAGTTGGTTAGGATGATATCTATGAGGGTGCCCGTGTTTAAGGTTTTGGGGAGGTACCTGGTAGGTTAATTGATAATTTGTGTGAGATTGAGGGCATCAAGTTTAGATTGTAGGATGGCTGGGGTGTTAAGCATGTTCCAGTTTAGGTCGCCTAGCAGCACGAACTCTGAAGATAGATGGGGGGCAATCAGTTCACATATGGTGTCCAGAGCACAGCTGGGGGCAGAGGGTGGTCTATAGCAGGCGGCAACGGTGAGAGACTTGTTTTTAGAGAGGTGGATTTTTAAAAGTAGAAGTTCAAATTGTTTGGGTACAGACCTGGATAGTAGGACAGAACTCTGCAGGCTATCTTTGCAGTAGATTGCAACACCGCCCCCTTTGGCAGTTCTATCTTGTCTGAAAATGTTGTAGTTTGGAATTAAAATGTCTGAGTTTTTGGTGGTCTTCCTAAGCCAGGATTCAGACACAGCTAGAACATCCGGGTTGGCAGAGTGTGCTAAAGCAGTGAATAGAACAAACTTAGGGAGGAGGCTTCTAATGTTAACATGCATGAAACCAAGGCTATTACGGTTACAGAAGTCGTCAAAAGAGAGCGCCTGGGGAATAGGAGTGGAGCCAGGCACTGCAGGGCCTGGATTCACCTCTACATCGCCAGAGGAACATAGGAGGAGTAGAATAAGGGTACGGCTAAAAGCTATGAGAATTGGTCGTCTAGAACGTCTGGAACATAGAGTAAAAGGAGGTTTCTGGGGGCGATAAAATAGCATCAAGGTATAATGTACGGACAAATGTATGGTAGGATGTGAATACAGTGGAGGTAAACCTAGGTATTGAGTGATGAAGAGAGAGATATTGTCTCTAGAAACATCGTTGAAACCAGGAGATGTCATTGCATGTGTGGGTGGTGGAACTAATAGGTTGGATAAGGTATAGTGAGCAGGACTAGAGGCTCTACAGTGAAATAAGCCAATAAACACTAACCAGAACAGAAATGGACAAGACATATTGACATTAAGGAGAGGCATGCTTAGTCGAGTGATCAAAAGGGTCCGGTGAGTGGAGAGGTTGGTTGGTGATTTAGACAGCTAGCCAGGGCATCGGTAGCAAGCTAGCATAGGATGGAGGTCTGTTGTTAGCTACCTCTTGCGTTCCGTCAGTAGATTAGTGGGGTTCCGTGTGGTAGAGGGGATTAATCCAAATCACACAACAACAACAAAAATAAAAACAATAGATATAGTTATAGAGGCCCAAGAAGAAAACATAATAATAATAATATTTTAAAAAATAAAAATAAAAAAAAATTAAAAATTGTCCGATTGTCTATTCAGATAGCAGCCGGTAAGACAGCTAACGGTTAGCAGGCCGCAGATGGGCGTTCAGGTAACGTCGCGACGGAGGAGCCAGCCGAATAACTCCTTCGGGTAGATAACGTCGGCAGTCCAGTTGTGAAGGCCCGGTGGGGCTCCGCGAAGGCAGTAAAACGGGTCCGGATAGGTGACTGCAGCCCAGGTGTGATTGATGGAACTCAGGAGTGATTGACGGAGCTTGCTAGCTCCGGAATAATTGATGTTTGCTCCGGAATCGACGAAGGCCGATAGTCACACGGATAGCAGCTAGCTAGCTGTGAGATCCGGGTTTGAATTTCCAGAGAGCAGTCGAAATCCAGGGACATGGAGAGAAAAATTGGTCCGGTATGTTCCGTTCCGAGCCGCGCTGCGCCGTACAGAACTGGCGATAGATTTTCGAGCTAAAGGATAGCTGATGACCACAAACCGTGGTTAGCTGAATACTAACGATTTGCCAGACAACAACATTGGCCTTAAGACAATGACAACAACATTGGCCTTCTGGAAACAAAGGTGCAAACTTTGGAAACTTTGGAAACTTTGGAAGAGGAACTGGATCAGCTAGAAAATAGACAGAGAAAAAATGATATGAGAATATTGTCCCTAATGGAAGACAAGGAAAAACGGGGCCTTTCCAGCTATGTGATCAAGCTAATATCGGAGGAGCTTGGAGTATCATCGGAGGAACTGGAGTGATGCCATCAGATCAGCGTGAAGCAGAACAATGCTAAATACCCTCGCATTATCATATTTAAACTGGAACTCTCAGACCAAAGTCAACATTATGAGGGCAGGGGGGAAAAGAGATCAGGGTCAGTCCATTCGATTCATCCAGGAATTGTCTGCTAGGCTAAGGAAAAAATGCAAGAAATTCATTCCGATCAGTCACTGGAGGTTTCTATTCCGATTCCCGGCAGTACTGTGGGTATGGAAGGGATCACTGAGAATGGAGTTCAGATACACCGTTGAAGCCCTGAACGGGCTGCAGGAAACCTTTCCAGTTGATAGAGAGCCCAGTGCCCTGAGGAGAGGAAGAAGCAGAAAAAAACAGATATGCACAGTAGGCTACATACAGTGATGCCCAAGTTGAGACAATATTTCTTCGCCCTCCCTCCAATACAAACTAGACTCTATTGTCCCCAAGTAACTGTTCTTCTTTAGTAAGTAACAATATAATTATCTCTTGCCAATGAGATACATAGACACTGAAAAGACAATATAATTATCTCTTGCCAATGAGATACATAGACACTGAAAAGACAATATAAAGAGGAAATGTAGGATGTTTGTCAATAATTGTTATATGGATGTATGTGTGTGGGCGAGAGGGTGTGAGTGGGTGTATGGGAGGGCATATGTGGCTGTGCATATGAGTGGGAGAGTGAAGCAGAGTGAATATGAATATGTGTAGGAGGGCAGGAGAGAATGGGTGTGTGGACGCATAGGGTATATGTAGTGTGTGAAGAAGAATGGATGAGTAGTTAGATGTATAGAGGGGTGTAAATGTATTTGACAAGAAGGGGGGGGGGGAGACCGAGGGTGGGATAAACTTGGCCTGGGTGGGTAAGGGAGGTGGTGTTAAGATTGGCTTGGAAGGGCAAGGGTGGGTACGGATGGGAGGGTGGCACAAGCTTGGCTTGGGTGGGGTAAAGGTGGAGAACAGGGAGGGGTGGTGGAGAGGGATGGATTTGGTTTGGGAGAGAGAGAGAGAAGGAAGGAAGGACTTAATTATACTACAATGTAATTGTATTTTTTTATGACTTGTGAACTTGTTGAATAAGAGTTCTGGACAGATTAGGACAGAATGTTGAATTATTATTATTATTCCTAGTTATTCATTACAACTAACATTTAATGGTGCTTATTGGTGAGAATGGAGAGGGGCTATACAGTGGGGCAAAAAAGTATTTAGTCAGCCACCAATTGTTCAAGTTCTCCCACTTAAAAAGATGAGAGAGGCCTGCCTGTAATTTTCATCATAGGTACACTTCAACTATGACAGACAAAATGAGAAAAAAAATTCCAGAAAATCACATTGTAGGATTTTTTATGAATTTATTTGCAAATTATGGTGGAAAATAAGAATTTGGTCAATAACAAAAGTTTATCTCAATACTTTGTTATATACCCTTTGTGGGCAATGACAGAGGTCAAATGTTTTCTGTAAGTCTTCACAAGGTTTTCACACACTGTTGCTGGTATTTTGGCCCATTCCTCCATGCAGATCTCCTCTAGAGCAGTGATGTTTTGGGGCTGTTGCTGGGCAACACAGACTTTCAACTCCCTCCAAAGATTTTCTATGGGGTTGAGATCTGGAGACTGGCTAGGCCACTCCAGGACCTTGAAATGCTTCTTACGAAGACACTCCTTCGTTGCCCGGGCGGTGTGTTTGAGATCATTGTCATGCTGAAAGACCTAGCCACGTTTCATCTTCAATGCCCTTGCTGATGGAAGGAGGTTTTCACTCAAAATCTCACGATACATGGCCCCATTCATTCTTTCCTTTACACGGATCAGTCATCCTGGTCCCTTTGTAGAAAAACAGCCCCAAAGCATGATGTTTCCACCCCCATGCTTCACAGTAGGTATGGTGTTCTTTGGATGCAACTCAGCATTTTTTGTCCTCCAAACACAACGAGTTGAGTTTTTACCAAAAAGTTATATTTTGGTTTCATCTGACCATATGACATTCTCCCAATCTTCTTCTGGATCATCCAAATGCTCTCTAGCAAACTTCAGATGGGCCTGGACATGTACTGGCTTAAGCAGGGGGACACGTCTGGCACTGCAGGATTTGAGTCCCTGGTGGCGTAGTGTGTTACTGATGGTAGGCTTTGTTACTTTGGTCCCCGCTCTCTGCAGGTCATTCACTAGGTCCCCCGTGTGGTTCTGGGATTTTTGTTCACTGTTCTTGTGATCATTTTGATCCCACAGGGTGAGATCTTGCGTGGAGCCCCAGATCGAGGGAGATTATCAGTGGTCTTGTATGTCTTCCATTTCATAATAATTGCTCCCACAGTTGATTTCTTCAAACCAAGCTTCTTACCTATTGCAGATTCAGTCTTCCAAGCCTGATGCAGGTCTACAATTTTGTTTCTGGTGTCCTTTGACAGCTCTTTGGTCTTGGCCATAGTGGAGTTTGGTGTGTGACTGTTTGAGGTTGTTGACAGGTGTCTTTTATACTGATAACAAGTTCAAACAGGTGCCATTAATACAGGTAACGAGTGGAGGACAGAGGAGCCTCTTAAAGAAGAAGTTACAGGTCTGTAAGAGACAGAAATCTTGCTTGTTTGTAGGTGACCGAATACTTATTTTCCACCATAATTTGCAAATAAATTAGTTAAAAATCCTACAATGTGATTTTCTGGATTTTCTTTCTAATTTTCTCATAGTTGAAGTGTACCTATGATGAAAAGTTACAGGCCTCTCTCATCTTTTTAAGTGGGAGAACTTGCACAATTGGTGGCTGACTAAATACTTTTTTGCCCCACTGTATCTGAGGGATTGGGATGGAGTGACTGTGAGGGTATCAAACACTTCTCTGAGGTGTGTGTGGGCCCTCCACTCATCCCATTTCAGTCTGTCGGAGGACCCACTCACCCCAAGTAGACCCCCACCAGACACCATACTTTAATTTAATTTATAAGATAATACAAACATTGATTTCTTTTATTTTTGTGCTTTTCTAATAACCAATTTGAATGAGTTCATGCAAGTGACTGTTTGATCGTGCCTGGAAGGAATCCTCACGATCAGTATAAGCAATTTGGCAGTACACCGCCCAGAACATTGTTTTAAGAATGGAAATGGATATCTTAGTTTCTAATCTCAGCTTGGAGTGAAGAAGCCTTGTGAGGTATTGGTCGGTCACATGCATGAACCAAAAGTGATTGATGAATTGATGATGAACAATGAATAAGGTAAATCATGCAATTAGAACTTGTCTGTGTAAGCAGTATATAAGAAAACTATTGCGGTAATTCTAACCAAAAGGAGAGAGACTGTTCTTCAAAACAACTTTATTATAAGATTTGCAAAAATTAAGCACTCAATAACAACCACTCAACAGTGCATCGTTAGGAAAGCTGTCAGGCCCTGACCTTAAAGAGCCATTTTATTTCTCTATTTGGTTAGGTCAGGGTGTGATGTGGGGTGGGCATTCTATGTTTTGTTTTCTATGTTTCTTTATTCCTATGTTTTGGCCGGGTATGGTTCCCAATCAGGTACAGCTGTCTATTGTTGTCTCTGATTGGGAATCATACTTAGGTAGCCCTTTTTCCCTCCTTTCAGTATGGATAGTTGACTTTGTTAGAGGCATTATAGCCGAAGTTAAGGTTCACGGTCGTTTTGTATTGTTTGTTGTTTTGTTGGCTACATTTTCTATAAATAAAAGGAATATGTACGCTCACTACGCTGCACTTTGGTCCACTTCTTACGACGCACGTGACAGAACTACCCACCACCAAAGGACCAAGAAGCGTGGTCAGGAGGAGAGGACACGATGGAAACCTGAGAGGCAGCCCCAGATGACATGGGCGTCGGTGCTGAGGAGTGAGTCCGAGACCGAGGAGGTATTCTTGGACCGTTTGAGGGTGGTTGGCAGTGGAGAGGGATGAAAGAGTTTGGAGGGGTTGGAGTCTGGAGCAAGACAGTTGCTTTGAGAAGCATGTGACCCTTCAGGCACCATACTTTGCGGTTACACGTACTGTGTCGCCGGTACACATCCACAGCCCAGTGCGTACTGTGCCAGCGCCCCGCAGTTGCCGGGCTAGGGTGAGCATCCAGCCAGGATGGGTTGTGCCAGCTCTGCGCTCCAGACCTCTGGTGCGTCTCCACGGCCCAGTATATCCTGTGCCAGCTCCACGCACCCGGTCTCCTGTACGTCTGCACAGCCCGGTAAGCCCTGTGCCAGCTCTACGCACTAGGCCTCTAGGGCGTCTCCCTAGCCGGGTAAGCCCTGTGCCAGCTCTACGCACCCAGCCTCCAGTGATGATCCATGGCACGAAGCCTCCAGTGATGATCCATGGCAAGAAGCCTCCAGTGATGATCCATGGCACGAAGCCTCTAGTGATGATCCATGGCAAGAAGCCTCCAGTGATGATCCATGGCACGAAGCCTCCATTGAGGAGTCATGGCAGGAAGCCTCCAACGGCGGTCTCCAGTCCGGAGCCTCCAGCAAGGGTTCCCAGTCCGGGGCCCGCAACGAGGGTTCCCAGTCCGGGGCCCGCAACGAGGGTTCCCATTCTGGGGCCCGCAACGAGGGTTCCCATTCTGGGGCCCGCAACGAGGGTTCCCATTCTGGGGCCCGCAACGAGGGTTCCCAGTCTGGGGCCCGCAACGAGGGTTCCCAGTCTGGGGCCCGCAACGAGGGTGCCCAGTCCGGGGCCCGCAGCGAAGGTGCCCAGTCCGCTCAACACGCTGCACTTTGGTCCACTTCTTACGACGTCCGTGACAAAAGCCCAAAGAACAGAGTTGTCTCTCTCCTCTTTGTCTGTGGCAGTTTAGCAGATGGGTGGAAACAGGGATGGAACATAGTGTGTAAAAGCTGATTTAGCTTGTCTGTGCAGATTAAGATAACTGATATTTCGACCATTGTCTGTTCCTTCCTGCATCTTTCCACATATCTAAATTCCTGTAGAATTTAAAAACAGGATGTCACATACTGCAGTCCACCCACAAGACAAGCCTGTATCAGCAAAATACTAACATATAATAATGGACAATTCCATAGTATGTCTAATTAAACAACATAGAACAGAACTAATGGGACTTCCCCGAGAGCGCTCACTTCAGACCAATACTTTATGAATCTAAGTTTGACTGTGATCTCTTGTCAAATATATTTAAAATAAAAAACAGTATTCAGACCATTGTTATGAGACTCGAAATTGAGCTCTTATCTGTCGGATAGATTGTCCTCTGATGAATCAACTGTAAGTGTTGGTGTTCCTCAAGATTCCGTTTTAGAACCACTATTGTTTTCACTATATATTTAACCTCTTGGTGTTGTCATTCGGAAACATAATGTTAACTTTCACTGCTACGCGGACGATACACAGCTGTACATTTCAATGAAACATGGTGAATACCCAATTGTTTTTACTTTTAAACTCGGACAAAACAGAGATGCTAGTTCTAGGTCCCAAGAAACAAAGAGATCTTCTGTTGGATCTGACAATTAATCTTGATGGTTGTACAGTCGTCGCAAATAAAACTGTGAAGGACCTTGGCGTTACTCTGGACACTGATCTCTCTTTTGACAAACATATCAAGACTGATTCAAGGACGCTTTTTCCATTTTCGTAACATTGCAAAAATCAGAAACTTTCTGTCCAAAAATGATGCAGAAAAGTTCATCCATGCTTTTGTCACTTCTAGATTAGAATACTGCAATGCTCTACTTTCCGGCTACCTGGATAAAGCACTAAATAAACTTCAGTTTGTGATAAACACGGCTGCTAGAATCTTGACTAGAACCAAAAAATTTGATCATATTACTCCAGTGCTAGCCTCTCTACACTGGCTTCCTGTAAAGGTGAGGGCTGATTTCATGGTTTTACTGCTAACCTACAAAGCATTACATGGGCTTGCTCCTACCTATCTCTCCGATTTGGTCCTGCCGTACATACCTACACGTAAGCTACAGACACAAGACGCAGGCCTCTTTATTGTCCCTAGAATTTCAAAGCAAACAGCTGGAAGGCAGGGCTTTAAAGCTCAATTTTTATGGAATGGTCTGCCTATCCATGTGAGAGACGCAGACTCAGTATCAACCTTTAAGTGTATATATATGACTCATCTCTTCAGTAGTTTCTATGATTGAGTGTAGTCTTCCCCAGGGGTGTGAAGGTGAACGGAAAGGCACTGGAGCAATGAACTGCCCTTGCTGTCTCTGCCTGGCCGGTTCCCCTCTCTCCACTGGGATTCTCTGCCTCTAACCCTATTACGGGGGCTGAGTCACTGGCTTATTAGTGCTCTTCCATCCCGTCCCTAGGAGGGGTGCGTCACTTGAGTGGGTTGAGTCACTGATGTGATCTTCCTGTCCGGGTTTGGTGCATCCCTCGGGTTCGTGCTGTGGGGGAGATCTTTGTGGGCTATACTCAGCCTTGTCTCAGGGTAGTAAGTTGGTGGTTTGAAGCTCACTGGTCACCATAGCAACACCCACCCATAGCACGGGCTCCAGCAGGTATATTTCACTGGTCATCCCCAAAGCCAACACTTCCTTTGGCTGCCTTTTCTTCCAATTCGCTGCTGCCAATGACTGGAACGAATTGTAAAAATCACTGAAGCTGAAGACTCATATCTCCCTCGCTATTTTTAAGCATCAGCTGTCAGAGCATCTAACCGATCATTGCACCTGTACATAGCCCATCTGTAAATAGCCCACCCAACTACCTCATTCCCATATTATTTCTTACCATCTCGCTCTTTTCCACTCCAGTATCTCTACTTGCACATCATCTTCTGCACATCTATCACTCCAGTGTCAATTGCTAAATTGTAATTATTTCCCACTATGGCCTATTTATTGCCTTACCTCCCTAATCTTACTACATTTGCACACACTGTATATAGACTTTTCTATTGTGTTATTGACTGTACGTTTGTTTATCCCATGTGTAACTCTGTGTTGTTTGTGTCGCACTGCTTTGCATTATCTTGACCAGTTTGCAGTTGTAAATGAGAACTTGTTCTCAACTGGCCTACCTGGTTAAATAAAGGTGAAATAATAACTTTTTTTAAATCCTAGACTATCTCAAACTCAAAGCAGTAACCTCTCAACGTGGACTTCAAAGTCTGATAAAATCTCTCGAAAGCACCTTAATTTGTGACTAGGGGGCAGTATTTTCAATTTTGGAAAAATAACGTTCCCGTAGTAAACGGGATATTTTGTCAGGACAAGTTGCTAGAATATGCATATAATTGACAGTGTAGGATAGAAAACACTCTAAAGTTTCCAAAACTGTAAAAATATTGTCTGTGAGTATAACAGAACTGATATTGCAGGTGAAAGCCTGAGAAAAATCCAATCCGGAAGTGCCTCATGTTTTGAAAGCGCTGCGTTCCTATGCGTCCCTATTGAGCAGTGAATGGGCTATCAACCAGATTACTTTTTCTCCGTATTCCCCAAGGTGTCTACAGCATTGTGACGTAGTTTTACGCATTTATGTGGAAGAATACCCGTAAGCTGCTACATTGCGCAAGTGGTCACCTGATGCTCTCAGAGTGATTCTCGCGTAAAATACAGAGGTAGCCATTATTCCAATCAGTCCTACTGAAAAAACAATTGTCCCAGTGGATATATTATCGAATAGATATTTGAAAAACACCTTGAGGATTCATTATAAACAACGTTTGCCATGTTTCTGTCGATATTATGGAGCTAATTTGGAATATTTTTCGGCGTTTTCGTGACTGCAATTTCCGGGATTTCTCAGCCAAACGTGAAGAACAAACGGAGCTATTTTGCCAACAAAAATTATATTTTTGGAAAAAAGGAACATTGGCTATCTAACTGGGAGTCTCGTGAGTGAAAACATCCGAAGCTCATCAAAGGTAAACGATTTAATTTGATTGCTTTTCTGATTTCCGTGACCAAGTTACCTGCTGCTAGCTGGACAAAATGCTATGCTAGGCTATCGATAAACTTACACAAATGCTTGTCTAGCTTTGGCTGTAAAGCATATTTTGAAAATCTGATATGACAGGGTGATTAACAAAAGGCTAAGCTGTGTCTCGAAGTATTTCACTTGTGACTTTCATGAATAGGAATATTTTCTAGGAATATTTATGTCCGTTGCGTTATGCTAATTATTGTCAGTCGATGATTTCGCTCCCTCATGCGGGATGGGGAGTCACTAAAGGATAACCTCTACTTTATGCAATTTCCGCCTGAAGACATACCCAAATCTAACAGCCTGTAGCTCAGGCACAGAACCAAGTATATGCGTATTCTTGGTAACATTTGAAAGAAAACACTCTGAAGTTTGTGTAAATGTGAATTGAATGTAGGAGAATATAACACAATAGATCTGGTTTAGATAATACAATGAAAAAAAAATGCTTTTCTTTTTCTTTTTGTATCATCATCTTTAAAATGAACAAGATAAAACAAACATTCAGATAGGATGATGTGGACAATTTCAGTGAAAAATACAAGAGGGCAACAGTAAGTTTCAGAATGATAACTTCCAAAATGAGTGTGCTACCTGACATTTATCATGAAGTCACCCAGGTGTCCCACACAAGTAGCCCAAATGTACCCAAGTGGCCAAATTGGTGAAGGTATACATTTTGAAACAAATAACTATATACAAAATACCAAAATGGTATTCTAACACACCCCTCCCCAAAGAGTTGAGAAAAAATAATGGAAAAAAGGGGGAAAAAATTATAGAAAAAAAATATATATATACATTTACAAAATAACATGGATAACTATTTACACACTTTCAATATTTGGAAGACCCTCAGTCCTCTATCAAATCAAATCAATTTATATAGCCCCAGCCTAAAACCCCAAACAGCAATCAATGCAGGTGTAGAAGCACAGTGGCTAGGAAAAACTCCCTAGAAAGGCAAAAACCCAGGAACAAACCTAGAGAGGAACCAGGCTATGAGGGGTGGCCAGTCTTCTTCTGGCTGTGCCGGGTGGAGATCACAGTGGTTGTAGAGGGTGCAACAGGACATCACCTAAAGAGTAAAAATGAACAGTTTAGGGTTCCATAGCCGCAGGCAGAACAGTTGAAACTGGAACAGCAGCAAGGCCGGGTGGACTGGGGACAGCAAGGAGTCATCATGGCAGGTAGTCCTGGCGCATGGTCCAAGGGGTCAGGTCCTCTGAGAGAAAGAAGGAGAGAAAGAGAGAGCAGACTTAAATTCATACAAGACACCGGATAAGACAGGAAAAGTACTCCAGATATAACATACTGACCCTTTTGGCCCTTAGGCACATCCATGTCTGCACAAATATATTTGGGCAGATGAACACTTGTGGAAGGAGCAGAAGGGACAGGGCATGGTGCAGTGGTGCTGTAGCCAGCAAGCTCCCTGATGAGCTGCTCTCTGAAGGCTTTCTGTGAGAGGAAGGGCTTTCCACAGCTCTTTGCCATTTCCTTGTGTAGGATGAATGCATTCACCACAGCAATGTCGATGAAATGATAGAAGAAGGTCTTGTACATTCCATTGTCTTATGTAGAACATTGTAATAGCCTATCAGCGCATCTGACAGGTCCACACCTCCCATGCTCTTGTTGTAGTCCTTTACTGCAGTTGGAATGGGGACATTTTTGGTGGTCCATACCCCGGCACCGTCCTTCACACGTCTGACAACATGATCCCCATTGAAGGACTTGTGGATTGTTGTGCACATCACCACCTCTCTGGTATCCATCCACTTTACAAAAAGCCGGCCATCTTCACGGATCCATCGCATGGTCCCCCGCTCAGCCCGCTTAGGCAAGTCGTTCACCTTCGTCTTCGGAAAGCCCACCCTGTTGGTACGAATGGTGCCACAAACCCACACATCCAGCTTCCTTAGGTCTGTAAACACGGTAGGGCTTGTGTAGAAGTTATCCACAAACAGTATGTAGCCCTTCCCTAGCAGTTGAAAATCCAATAACTCCATTACAGAGTCATAGCTAAGTCCCTTACCGGTAGCAAAACTGTTCTTCCCCTCATAGACAAAGAACAGAATCAGCCAACACAAACAACTTGTAACCCCACTTGGTTGGTTTGTTTCTCATGTATTGTTTGAGGCCAATTCTGGTCTTTGAGGCTACCATCCTCTCATCGATTGACACGTTCTGGGCTGGCTGAAAGTACGTCTTGCAGGCCTCAACAATGCTGTGGTAGAGAGTTTTGATTTTGCACAGTCTATCAAATGTTGCTGTGCCTCTTCTCATTCTCTTCATCAACCTTTGGGTCACTGATATGAAGCGCCTGTGAGAGAACCAGAAACCTTTTGCAGGACATAACAGTCATGGGGAAAGACAGTTGGTAGAGAGATTACATTTCCAGTAGTCCTTCAGCCTCACCAGCCCCATGTAGATGACCAGTGAAAGGTAGCAGAAAAAGTCTGACATGGATATAGGCTTCCATGCTACCTTTTTGCCTGCTTGCTTCCTCTCCCCATACTTATTCATGTTAGACACGAGCGAATCTACAACAGATTGTGTGAAAAACAGCTGAAAAATCTGAAGGGGGGTGTAAGTTGTGGTTGGGTTCACCCGAGGTCCTGGCTTCCTTTTCGGCCTAAAAGTTGGTTGGGGTGGCTCCACATCATCTTCTAGGACGGTGTGCCAACGCCCTTCTGTCCCTCTGTTAGCGGGTGGCACACTTCCCCTCCTCCGCTTCTTTGTCAGTGCCTTCACACCTCTATATGGCCCGGGAGGTGTGGAGCCAGAGACAGCAGGGGTACAGCTGGATGAACCAGCTTCAGAGGGGGATGGACGAGTTGGCAATGGGGGCTCCCAGTCGGAGTCAGTGCCACTGTGAAAGAACATTTTCAGTTAGAATAGTTTCACATATGAGCCCTGTATCCACAGGTATAATAAACATACAGTGCCTTGCGAAAGTATTCGGACCCTTTGAACTTTGCGACCTTTTGCCACATTTCAGGCTTCAAACATAAAGATATAAAACTGTATTTTTTTGTGTAGAATCAACAACAAGTGGGACACAATCATGAAGTGGAACGACATTTATTGGATATTTCAAACTTTTTTAACAAATCAAAAACTGAAAAATTGGGCGTGCAAAATTATTCAGACCCCTTAAGTGAATACTTTGTAGCGCCACCTGTTGCTGCGAATACAGCTGTAAGTCGCTTGGGGTATGTCTCTATCAGTTTTGCACATCGAGAGACTGACATTTTTTCCCATTCCTCCTTGCAAAACAGCTCGAGCTCAGTGAGGTTGGATGGAGAGCATTTGTGAACAGCAGTTTTCAGTTCTTTCCACAGATTCTCGATTGGATCAAGGTCTGGACTTTGACTTGGCCATTCTAACACCTGGATATGTTTATTTTTGAACCATTCCATTGTAGATTTTGCTTTATGTTTTGGATCATTGTCTTGTTGGAAGACAAATCTCCGTCCCAGTCTCAGGTCTTTTGCAGACTCCATCAGGTTTTCTTCCAGAATGGTCCTGTATTTGGCTCCATCCATCTTCTCATCAATTTTAACCATCTTCCCTGTCCCTGCTGAAGAAAAGCAGGCCCAAACCATGATGCTGCCACCACCATGTTTGACAGTGGGGATGGTGTGTTCAGGGTGATGAGCTGTGTTGCTTTTACGCCAAACATAACGTTTTGCATTGTTGCCAAAAAGTTCAATTTTGGTTTCAACTGACCAGAGCACCTTCTTCCACATGTTTGGTGTGTCTCCCAGGTGGCTTGTGGCAAACTTTAAACAACACTTTTTATGGATATCTTTAAGAAATGGCTTTCTTCTTGCCACTCTTCCATAAAGGCCAGATTTGTACAATATACGACTGATTGTTGTCCTATGGACAGAGTCTCCCACCTCAGCTGTAGATCTCTGCAGTTCATCCAGAGTGATCATGGGTCTCTTGGCTGCATCTCTGATCAGTCTTCTCCTTGTATGATCTGAAAGTTTAGAGGGACGGCCAGGTCTTGGTAGATTTGCAGTGGTCTGATACTCCTTCCATTTCAATATTATCGCTTGCACAGTGCTCCTTGGGATGTTTAAAGCTTGGGAAATCTTTTTGTATCCAAATCCGGCTTTAAACTTCTTCACAACAGTATCTCGGACCTGCCTGGTGTGTTCCTTGTTCTTCATGATGCTCTCTGCGCTTTTAACGGACCTCTGAGACTATCACAGTGCAGGAGCATTTATACGGAGACTTGATTACACACAGGTGGATTGTATTTATCATCATTAGTCATTTAGGTCAACATTGGATCATTCAGAGATCCTCACTGAACTTCTGGAGAGAGTTTGCTGCACTGAAAGTAAAGGGGCTGAATAATTTTGCACGCCCAATTTTTCAGTTTTTGATTTGTTAAAAAAGTTTGAAATATCCAATAAATGTCGTTCCACTTCATGATTGTGTCCCACTTGTTGTTGATTCTTCACAAAAAAATACAGTTTTATATCTTTATGTTTGAAGCCTGAAATGTGGCAAAAGGTCGCAAAGTTCAAGGGGGCCGAATACTTTCGCAAGGCACTGTATATATATAGAGTACAGTGAACATAAAGTGCTGTTTCATTTCACTTTGGCCATTGTTGTGGGCCTGCCTCAAATAGCAGCAGCTGGTAGACCATGCTCCCTCTAATGTAGACTGATTGGAGGAAGCATGCTGGCTGTGTTGAGATGTATGGGTTTGCTTACATTCTACACCATACCATATATACATATATATATATATATATATGTGTGTGTGAACGACCCATAGTTTATGTTTGTGTGTATGTATGTGAACGACCCATAGCCTATGTTTGTGTGTGTGTGTATATATATATATATATATATATATATATATATATATATATATATACACACACACACACACACACACACACACACACACACACACACACACACACACACACACACACACACACACACACACACACACACACACACACACACACACACACAGGCTATGGGTCGTTCACATACATACACACAAACATAAGCTATGGGTCGTTCACATACAAACAAACATACCCTCACTTTACCCATTTCATTACATCTTTATATTTTGCAAATAAAATGTAAAAACAATCACAAATAATATTTTATATTAATTTCAAACAACGGCATTAGCATGAGAGCAACTTACCAGTCCAAAACAATGTCCTCTCCGTTCAAAAAACATGCCTCAGTTTCAGAATCATAGCTATGGGAGTTAATGGAGTCCTCCAAAAGCAGATCTGTCTCACTTTCACGTTCAATTTCCTCTAAAATTGTTTCTACATTCGTATATCTAGTATTAGAATTTGCTTTCCTTGACTTATTCGCCATGATGTTGGATAAATAAACAGCTGAAGATGCAAGTCACCGAAATACTGCTGTGCGTAATAAGCGTCGCTCCTTCACGGTAGAATTGGCAATGGCGAAAGAAAGCTCCTTACGCTAGCGTTCAATATATAGGTTTGTCTTACAACAAAGAACCATGGGATATTGCCATTTACCTCTGCTCATTGGCTATCTACCCAGCCAGATTTCAAGACGATCAGTGGTCATTGGGTTAAAATACAGTCAATCAACGAGACAGTGGTCATATAATTGGTGCACAATGGGCTCGTCACTTGTTCAATACGTCCCGCAAAATGACCCATCAAGTTTGATTGTGTTACAAACAAACAGTTGATTGCAAGGAAACCAAACATGACGGGATAAAGTCAGGCAAAGTCTGTGTATTTACGTTGGATGTTACGTCGAAAATTGAATGACACGAAATTCAACGAGATAAGCTTTCACAAAATGTTTTGTGTTAGGC
Organism: Oncorhynchus kisutch; assembly: GCF_002021735.2. Lineage (NCBI taxonomy): Eukaryota > Metazoa > Chordata > Actinopteri > Salmoniformes > Salmonidae > Oncorhynchus > Oncorhynchus kisutch. Next base: position 19,192,956 of record NC_034177.2, read on the forward strand.
TATATAAAATGGATTTAACCGAACAAAAGACCATTCATTGTGTAACAATGAGCCTTGGGATTGCAACCAGAGCAAGATCTTCAAAGGTAAACGATTAATTTCAATGCAAGCTGTGATTTTGCTACGCAAGTGCTGGTTAAATAAGTAGTTTGATATGGGGGTCTGTGCTCAGATAATTGCAGCGTATTCTTTCGCAATAAATCATTTTTAAATATGACAACGCAGTTGGATTAGCAAGATTCCAGGCTTTTGAAGCATGGGAGACACTTGTATTTTCAGGAATGTTTAATATGACTATTTGTGGCGAACACCGTATGTTGTCGATTTCAAACCCGTATCCGGAATGGGTAGACGTTGCTACATAAGACCGAATCAAGGCAGTCAGTCACATATTTAGTATAGTTTTATCTAAAAAGGATAACTTTTCAAATATTTCACTATTTCTACGGTCCACCCCTTCCTCCTCTGAGGAGGCTCCACTGCTATACATCCACATAGGGAATGCAAGCAGACATGTTTACCTGTTAACATAGATATGCTTTTACAAATATCTCAAGAAAAAAAAAATGAAAGTGTAATAGGTTTCACATTCTCCACGCATTCAACCTGTCCAGCTTTGCATCAACATTGATCTCTATTTGAGTTGTTTTGTTTTTTCTGTCCTGCCCCTTATCAATGTGTGTTTGGTTTTCACTGGAAGAGGCTGATAGAGAGATGGTATCTACAACCAATGCCAGAGCCTTTACTTGGCAGTCAATTCTCTGGAAACCGCAGCAGCCAAGCCAGAAAAACAAGCCATATTACAACCTATGTGTTGTGATAATTGAGTTGTTTGCCCTATAACTTGTTAGTTCATATGCCTTGCAACCGTGATATATAGGCCTAAGGACAAGACAAAAAAAGGCACAGTGGCAGAATAATTTCAACCGCACCTTTGTTTTATCACAAAACCAGAGAGCAACCTCAAACAGTTACAGTTGAAGTCAGAAGTTTACATACAGTAAGGTTGGAGTCATTAAAACTAGTTTTTCAACCACTCCATAATGTTCTTGTTAACAAACTATAGTTTTGGCAAGTCGGTTAGGACATCTACTTTTTTCCAACAGTTGTTTACAGACAGATTATTTCACTTATAATTCACTGTATCACAATTCCAGTGGGTCAGACGTTTATATACACTATGTTGACTGCGTTGAAACAGCTTGGAAAATTCCAGAAAATTATGTCATGAAAATGAGTCATGGCTTTAGAAGCTTCTGATAATGTAATTGACATCATTTGAGACAATTGGAGGTGTACCTGTGGATGTATTTCAAGGCCATACCTTCAAACTCAGTGCCTCTTTGATTGACATCATGGAAAAATCCAAATAAATCAGCAAAGACCTCAGAAACAAAAATGGTAGACTTCCACAAGTCTGGTTCATCCTTGGGAGCAATTTACAAATGCCTGAAGGTACCACGTTCATCTGTACAATCAATAGTACGCAAGCATAAACACCATAGGACCACGCAGCCATCATACCGCTCAGGAAGGAGACACGTTCTGTCTCCTAGAGATGAACGTACTTTGGTGCAAAATGTGCAAATCAATCCCAGAACAACAGCAAAGGACCTTGTGAAGATGCTGGGGGAAACAGGTACAAAAATATCTATATCCACAGTGAAACGAGTCCTATATCAACGTAACCTGAAAGGCCGGTCAGCAAGGAAGAAGCCACTGCTCCAAAACCGCCATAAAAAAGCCAGACTACGGTTTGCAACTGCACATGGGGACAAAGATTGTGCTTTTTGGAGGAATGTCCTCTGGTCTGATTAAACACAAATAGAACGTTTTGGCCATAATGACAATCGTTATTTTTGGAGGGAAAAGGGGTAGGCTTGCAAGTCGAAGAACACCATCCCAACCGTGAAGCACAGGGTGGCAGCATCATGTTGTGGGGGTGCTTTGCTGCAGGAGGGACTGGTGCACTTCACAAAATAGATGGCATCACGAGGAAGGAAAATTATGTGGATATGTTGAAGCAACATCTCAAGACATCAGTCAGGAAGTTAAAGCTTGGTTGCAAATGGGACTTCGAAATGGACAATGACCACAAGCATACTTACAAAGTTGTGGCAAAATGGCTTAAGCAGAACAAAGTCAAGGTATTGGAGTGGCTATCACAAAGCCCTGACCTCAATCCTATGGAACATTTGTGGGCAGAACTGAAAAAAATGTGTGTGAGCAAGGAGGCCTACAAACTGACTCAGTTACACCAGCTCTGTCAGGAGGAATGGGACAAAATTCACACAACTTATTGTGGGAAGCTTGTGGAAGGCTACCCGAAAAGTTTAATCCAAGTTAAACAATTTAAAGGCAATGCTACCAAATACTAATTGAGTGTATGTAAACTTCTGACCCACTGGGAATGTGATTAAATAAATCACTCTTTACTATTATTCTGACATTATTCTCACATTCTTCAAATAAAGTGGTGATCCTAAATGACCTAAGACGGGGAATTTTTTACTAGGATTAAATGTCAAGAATTGTGAAAAACTAAGTTAAAATGTATTTGGCTAAGGTGTATGTAAGCTTCCGACTTCGACTGTACATGACTTACAGCATGTTCAAGCAAGTGTGTGTGTGTGTTTGTGTGTGCGCGCTCGTGCAAGTAGCAGAAACATGTTGACTCACCCTACTTGTAGAGAAACGCCAATGCCATCATCCTGTCTTTCATGTTGATGAAACAGTTCATGACTCTGTTATAAAGTACACAACTTATATCATTTTGTTCCTAGCTAAAATGCTTGCTCATGGGCAATGAGATGGAACCACACAACGAGATGCAACAATTCAAGTTGTTTCTGTCAATGCCGTATTGCTCTCTATGTGATGTGATTGGAGTGAAGCCAAATCCAAACTGTCTTCCCTTGCCACTTTTTGTTGGGGTGAGCCAGGACCATTCACAGTTGAGCTCACTAAGATTAGCACAATGCTGATGGGCTAATATTTTATTTAAAAAATGATCGAGGGAGGCAAAATGCTCACTGGCTATCCCTTGCATTCAATGCTACGGTGGCAACAATAGCACACTCTTTTTTTTTACCAGACAGATGGGCTATTTTTATTGATTTAATTAGGCAAGTCAGTTAAGAAGAAGAAACGTGCGGTTTCGCTCTCTCGGATGCTTTTTCCAATGAGAAACATTCAGCCTCTTGCGAATTGAAGGAAAATTAGGAAGCACAGTGATACAAAAGATACATTATTTAGTGTTTTTCTTTTCTTATTTCTTGGTCAATTTCTTGGGGAAGCCCGGGTTTTCTTGGCATCCATGAATACATGCCACTGAACTGCATATGAATCTCTGATAATACTTTCAGGGAAGGATGTTATTATTACTCATGTACCATTAAAACCTGTAAGAAATACAGTGCACTCGAAACTATTCAGATATTCTATTCAGATATTCAAAAAATGTATTCAATAGTTTTTCCCCCTCAACAATCTACACACAATACCCCATAATAACAAAGGAACAACTGTATTTTAGAAATGTTTGCAAAATATCACATTTGCACAAGTATTCAGACCCTTTACTCAGTACTTTGTTGAAGCACCTTTGGCAGGGATTACAGCCTTGAGTCGTCTTGGGTATGATGCTACAAGCTTGACACACCTGTATTTGCAAAAAAATCTCTAAACCTTTTTTCACTTTGTCGTTATGGGTATTGCGTGTAGATTAATGAGGATTTGTATTTATTTAATCCATTTTGAAATAAGGCTGTAATGTAACAAAATGTGGAAAAAGTGAAGGGTCTGAAAACGTTTCGAATGCACTGTAGCTCTGCATCTCTTATTTGGATAAGATATCTGAACGTGATGACAGACTATCATTGACAAGCTGTCATCTGCTAACATGTTGTTATTTCAAGGGTGTTCTTCAGTAACCGAATTGGTCTACCTGTTTCACAAAGTATTGTGAGGAGCGATGTTTTTTGTTGTTGCCCAAAGACATTTGTGAAAGGTTGAAGGTGAATGACATAGGCTTTGTTGTACCCTTATTCTATGCACTTGTTCTAGGCCAACTGATAAGGCTTGAACTTTCAACCTACAGGTGTTGCATTAAACATTTTGAGTAGTGCGTACATGTGAATTTTATGTTTCTGTATTTCTGTATTTATGTTCCTACATATACAGTACCAGTTACCCACTCTGGGGCGGCAGGGTAGCCTAGTGGTTAGAGCGTTGGACTAGTAAGCGGAAGGTTGCAAGTTCAAACCCCCGAGCTGACAAGGTACAAATCTGTCATTCTGCCCCTGAACAGGCAGTTAACCCACTGTTCCTAGGCCATCATTGAAAATAAGAATTTGTTCTTAACTGACTTGCCTGGTTAAATGTTCTTTTTTTTCTTCTTTTTGTTTCTTTCTTTTTTTCACCTTTATTTAACCAGGTAGGCTAGTTGAGAACAAGTTCTCATTTGCAACTACGACCTGGCCAAGATAAAGCATAGCAGTGTGAACAGACAACAACACAGAGTTACACATGGAGTAAACAATTAACAAGTCAATAACACAGTAGAAAAAAAGAGAGTCTATATATATTGTGTGAAAAGGCATGAAGGTAAAATTTTAAAAATCAATGGTTTTTCTTTACTTTTACTATTTTCTACATTGTAGAATAATAATAAAGACATCAAAACTATGATATAACACATGGAATCATGTAGTAACCAAAAAAGTGTTAAACAAATCAAAATATATTTTATATTTTATATTAACAGAGCCCTCTGTTGCACACATGTTTGTGTATATTAATTTTCCTGAGTTTCCCAGGATTCCCAGCATAAGGCGCTTGTAGATTCAGGCGCAGCTGGGAACTTTATTGTCAGATCATTTGCCCATAGTTTAGGGATCCCTATTGTTCCAGTGGATATGCCCTTCCCAGTTCACGCCCTAGATAGTCGACCATTGGGGTCGGGGCTAATTAGGGAGGCCACCGCTCCACTGGGCATGGTGACACGGGAGGATCACAAGAAAATCAGTTTTTCCCCTTATTGATTCTCCTGCGTTTCCCGTGGTGCTGGGTATACCGTGGTTGGCCTGTAATGACCCCACTATTTCGTGGCAACAGAGGGCTCTCAAAGGGTGGTTGCAAGAGTGCTCGGGGAGGTGTTTAGGGGTTTCCGTCGGTGTGACTATGGTGGAAAGTCCAGACCAGGTCTCCATCCTCCTTGTGCTCTTCAATTACCACCCCATCGACTGGGGGATTGTGCGATAAATCTCCTGGTAGACGCAGCACTTCCCAGGAGTCACGTGTATTCCCTGTCACAAGAGGAGACGGCGGCTATGGAAACATATGTCTCCAAATCCCTGGAGCAGGGGTACATTCGGCCCTCCCCTTCACCTGCCTCCTCAAGTTTATTTTTTGTGAAGAAGAAGGATGGAGGTCTGCGCACGTGTATTGACTATTGAGGCATCCAGATCACGGTGAGGTACAGTTACCCCCTACCTCTCATAGCCAGGCCGATTGAGTCAGTGCACAGGGCGTGCTTCTTCACAAAATTGGATCTCAGGAGCGCTTACAACCTGCTGCGTATCCGGGAGGGGGACGAGTGGAAGATGGCATTCAGTACCACCTCAGGGCACTATGAGTACCTCGTTATGCCGTACGGGTTGATGAATGCTCCATCAGTCTTCCAGGCTTTTGTAGACGAGTGTGTGAGGGTGTAGTGGTGCATATCGATGACATTCTGATGTACTCCGCTACACGCGCCGAGCATGTATCCCTGGTGCGCAGGGTGCTTGGTCAACTGTTGGATCATGACCTGTACGTCAAGGCTGAGAAATGCCTGTTCTTTCAGCAGTCAGTCTTCTTCCTAGGGTACCGCATTTCAACTTCAGAGGTGGAGAGGGAGAGTGACCGCATTACAGCCGTGCGTAATTGGCCGACTCCCACCACGGTAAAGGAAGCGCAGCGGTTTCTAGGGTTTGCCAACTACTACCGGAGGTTTATCTGGGGCTTTGGTCAGGTAGTGGCTCCCTTTACCTCACTGCTGAAAGGGGGACCGGTGCGTTTGCAGTGGTCAGCTGAGGGCTATGTTTACCTCGGCTCCCGTGCTGGCTCAACCGGATCCCTCTTTGGTGTTCATAGTGGAGGTAGAGCCATGGGAGCCATGCTCTCTCAGCGCTCGGGTACGCCACCAAAGTCACAAACCCTCACGTCCGGGCTGAGATTCTTCGAGAAGAAGGCACAGGGGCGGAGCGAAACTATGACGTGGGGGACCGGGAGTTGTTGGCTGTCGTCAAGGCTTTGAAGGTGTGGAGACATTGGCTTGAGGGGGCTAAACACCCTTTTCTCATCAGAATTTACCACCGCAATCTGGAGTACATCCGGGCAGTGATGAGACTGAATCCTTGCCAGGCACGGTTGGCCATGTTTTTAACCCGTTTTGTTTTCACCCTATCCTACAGACCAGGTTCCCAGATCGCGAAGGCAGATGCACTGTACCGGATGTATGACACAGAGGAGCGGCCCATGGAACCCTCTCCCATCCCCCCGTCTCTTTCCTGGTGGCACCGGTAGTGTGGGAGCTGGACTCGGACATCGAGCGGGCGTTACGTACAGAGCCCACTCCCCTCCAATGTTCAGCTGGGCGTCTGTACGTTCCGTCTGCTGTCCACAACCGTTTGATCTATTGGGACCATACGTCACTTTCCTCTGGTCATCCAGCATCGGGCGGACAGTGCACTGTCTTAGTACACCGTCTTAGTGGGAAGTACTGGTGGTCCACTTCAGGACGTGAGGGAAGTTACAACCCTTACCCGTTCCACAATGGCCGTGGTCGCACCTGTTGGTGGATTTCCTAACGAATCTTCCTCCATCACAGGGTAACACCACGATCCTGGTCGTTGTGGATCGGTTTTCTAAGTCCTGTCGTCTCCTCCCTTTGCCCGGTCTCCCTACGGCGCTACAGACTGCGGAGGCCCTGTTTACACACGTCTTCCGGCACTACGAGGTGCCTGAGGACATAGTATCTGATCGAGGTCCCCAGTTCATATCAAGGGTCTGGAGAGCGTGCATGGAATGTCTGGGGGTCTCGGTTAGCCTTACCTCGGGTTTTCACCCCGAGAAAAATGGGCAGGTGGAGAGAGTGAACCAGAATGTGGGGAGGTTTCTGCGGTCCTATTGCCAGGACAGGCCGGGGGAGTGGGCGGCGTACATGCCCTGGGCAGAGATGACCCAGAACTCGCTCCGCGACTCTTCCACTATCCTCTCCCCCTTCCAGTGCGTACTGGGGTACCAGCCGGTCCTGGCGCCTTGGCATCAGAGCCAGATCGAGGCTCCTGCAGTGGATGACTGGTTTAGTCACTGAGGAAACATGGAACGCCGTTCATGTGCACCTTCAGCGGGCCGAGGCGCCAGAAAACCTGCGCAGATTGCCACCGCAGTGAGGCCCCGTTGTTTGCACCGGGTGACCGGGTTTGGCTCTCGACCTGAAACCTGCCCCTGCGCCTGCCCTTCCGGAAGCTGTGCCCGCGGTTTGTGGGGCCAGTCAAAGTCCTGAGGAGACTGAACGAGGTATGTTACAGGTTACAGCTTCCCCCCGATTATCGAATTAACCCCTCGTTCCATGTGTCTCTCCTGAGGCCGGTGGTGGCTGGTCCACTCCAGGAGTCTGAGGTGCGAGAGTTTCCTCCGTCCCCTCTGGACATCGACGGAGCCCCGGCGTATGCAGTTCGATCCATACTGGATTTGAGGTGTTGGGCAGGGGCCTTCAGTACCTCGTGGAGTGGAATTGCGTGGAATTGCGTGGTACGGTCCAGAGGATAGATATTGGGTGCCGGTGGAGGGCGTGTTAGACCCATCGATACTGCGGGAGTTCCACCGTCTCCATCCGGATCGCCCTGCGCCTCGCCCTCCGGGTCGCACCCGAGGCCGGTGTTGGCACGCTGCTGGAGCCGTGCGCCAAGGGGAGGTACAGTCACGACTTCCGCTGAGGTCGGTCTCCTTGTACGGGCGGCGTTCGGCGGTCAAAGTCACCAGTCTTCTAGCCATCACTGATCCATCTTTCATTTTCCATTGGTTTTGTCTTTATTTTCTATACACCTGGTTTTTATTATCCAATTACATGTTCATGTATTTAACCCTCTGTTTGTTTAACCCTCTGTTTGTTGTGCGTGATTATTTCATTGTTCAGTTTGGTTCATTATGGCTGTTTTTTCGATGGGTGCTGTGTTCACCCGTGCATAATATTTACCATTGGTTTTTTGGTCAAGTGTATTTGTTTACCTTGGGCCTTTATTTTTTGAGTAAAGTACGTTGCTCACTCATTTTGCTCTCCTGCGCCTGACTTCATGCACCAGCTACATTCACCTTCTGACAATATTTGAGATTCTTCAAAGTAGCCACCTTTTGCCTTGATGACAGGTTTGCACCCTCTTGACATTCTCTCAACCAGCTTCATGAGGTAGTCACCTGGAATGCATTTCAATTAACAGGTGTGCCTTGTTAAAAGTTAATTTGTGGAATTTCTTTCCTTCTTAACACGTTTGAGCAAATCAGCTGTGTTGTGACCGCTGAACACAGCTGTGTTTTTCTCCCGGTGTTTTGCGGGTACTATTTAATGAAGCTGCCAGTTGAGGACTTGTGAGGCGCCTGTTTCTCAAACACTCTAACTCTAATGTACTTGTCCTCTTGCTCAGTTGTGCACCAGGGCCTTCCCCTCCTTTCTATTCTGTTTAGAGCAGGTTTGCGCTGTTCTGTGAAGGGAGTAGTACACAGTGTTGTACCAGATCTTCAGTTTCTTGGCAATTTCTCGCATGGAATAGCCTTCATTTCTCAGAACAAGAATAGACTGCCGAGTTTCAGAAGAAAGTTATTTGTTTCTGGCCATTGTGAGCCTGTAATCGATCCCACAAATGCTGATGCTCCAGATACTCAACTAGTCTAAAGAAGGACAGTTTTATTGCTTCTTTAATCAGGACAACAGTTTTCAGCTGTGCTAACATAATTGTAAAATGGTTTTCTAATGATCAATCAGCCTTTTATGGCTGATAAACTTGGATTAGCTAACACAACGTGCCATTGGAACACAGGAGTGATGGTTGCTGATAATGGGCCTCTGTACGCCTATGTAGATATTCCGTAAAAAATCGGATGTTTCCAGCTACAATAGTCATTTACAAAATTAACCATGTCTACACTGTAATTCTGATCAATTTTATGTTATTTTAATGGACAAAAAATGTGCTTTTCTTTCAAAAACAAGAACATTTCTAAGTGACCCCAAACTTTTGAACGGTAGTGGATATATATTTGTTTAACACTTTTTTGTTACTACATGATTCCATAGGTGTTTTTTCATAGTTTTGATGTCTTCACTATTATTCTACAATGTAGAAAATAATTGTAAAAAATCTAAAAACTCTTGAATGAGTAGGTGTATCCAAACCTTTGACTGGTACTGTAAATAGCTAGCTAGCTAACTTTTTGACTATGCTGGCTAGTATAAATAGCTAGCTAACTTTTTGTTTGTGAGACACTAATAGGCCTAGTCTCTTTTGTTCACTACAATAACAATATGAACAAAAGCATTTCATCAGGCAAAAATAAAAACCCAGTTCAGGTAAGCAAACATAACTCAACAACATTAGCTTGCAAGCTCTGGCAGATGATAGCAATAGCAACCAACTTACCAAGTTAAGGACTTTGCTGGTGGAATCTCTATCTTCTGCATATTTGACTAGGAAAGGGTATCTCCATACAACCACTAGATTGTAGGCCTACACCAGAAAAGTAAAGTTAAGTAATGCTATGGACACATAGCTTTCCTGTAGGCTATTAGGCTACCACAGGCCATTTCCTTTGCCTCTGTCATTGGAGCAGCACATAATCACAGAGGGGCAACGCTCTGTTTCCCCTGTTTTCCACTAATCACCTAGCGCACACTTGACCAAGTGTGAACTGAACACAGCACCCAGAGACCCAACTGCCCATTTCACCCCAATTTGAGGAAAAAACAACATGCAGTTCACCTCCCACTCCATTCAAGAGTATTGTGTGAAGTGTGTCCCTCACTTCATTGTGAGAGTAGGCATATTTTTCCCCATTCATACTGCTTGGTGTTGAAAATGATGTATTGATGAATATGACCTATGTACTGTACTACTTAAATTCAGATAGCTGTTTGTTCATGTGTGTATCATGGATTACAATGTAATTTACAAGTTAAATAGACACATTCGGTAAAACCTTTCAGGATATCATACAGCCTTAATAATAGACCATGCATAGGGTCCTATATTTTGGACAATCATGTCACACATAGCCATGGGAAGTAGGGGTGCTGCAGAACCCCCTGAAAACTCAGAATTAACAATATATATATATATGTATACTTTTTTCACAAAAGTAGTGCACTGGGCCTTTACTAGTCCTGTATTAGCGGACCGATATAGACATGTGTAGCGTGGGAAAAACATTTTTTTCAGCATCTCCGTTTTGGCAAAAAAGGTAGTTGTATATTTAAGAACAGTATCTTGCAGGTGAAAAAAATCACAGCAACTCCACCCCCACTTCCCGAGCTATGATATAACATGACCTGGATTTTAACCGTTACCTTAAGCTTTTTCATCAAACGGTCTAATTTTCTTTTCATGTCAGATGGTCCAGCACCATCCTCAGATAATTGCTTGAATCTTTTGCGTAATTCTCATTTCTGGAAAATACTTACAAATATAGCTGCGAGCAGCAATAAATGGGGTTCACAGGATGACATACCTCCATTTTAGAAATTAAGAGGAAATCCAACATCGCAGACTCCCGTTTGTACTGAGATCTGACGCCTTGCCCTTACACTGAACCTCCTGGTAAACAGGCCCTTTGTCCTCATGACAGTCAGACAACTCTCTATGGAGTATGGATACAAGGGGATTGATGGCAAATCACTTTGATGTGCATCTGTATTATGTTTTCTTTAGTCAGAAGCATCATCAATCATGGTACCCCAGCCATGTTTGTTTTTCCTGTGTACTCAATATGTGGATGAGGTATGAATATCATTGGGCTCAGAGAGGTGTGTGTGTGTGTATGTGTGTGTGTGTGTGTTTGTGTGTGTCACAGCATCCGAATCAATCATAGACACACACACAGACAAAATACTTCTGGGGAAATCATTCTAGAGAAGATGCCTGTCTGCATAGATATCAGATACTACTCTGTTGAAAGGCTGGACTTGAGTAATGTACAAAATATGTCACTATCTTAACCCTGATCAAACTACAGTAAAGAGTTCCACGGAAAGTATATGACTGGAATATAAAAAACGAGCAAATGTTGAACACGGCACTTGCCTCGCCTCTCCTCTCCTCTCTTCTCCTCAGTGTAAAACATGCTGCCTCTATTCCTGAGAATAATAATAATAGTTATCTAGCAGGTGCAGAGCAGGAAGAAAAGAGCATTTCTCAGAAAATAGTTTACGGTCAGGAATAGGGTGAAGTGTCTTTCCACATAACTTCAAGCACAGTAATAACCCCACACATTTTCCTGTACTGTCTTTAACAAAGGTACACCATCCAAGGGCGTTTAATTCCAGGAGGAACAACAGTTTTTCATATTCTCTTTGGTCAAAAAATAGTACAACATACATAGGCTCCTGGTTTTCCCAAAATCCCGGTTGGAGGATTCCCGGAATCAGTAGGGAATTAACAGGAAATCCGAAATACTCCAACCAGGACTGTTGGACTGACAGGGAATTTATTGAAATTCCCGGAATTTTGCAACTCTAGCGGTTGCCCATGTTTATTAAAGCATGAGTGTGTTCTGAGCCGGGGCCAACCAATCAACACGCTATGTACAAGTACAGTACTGTATACTATACATGTTTAGACAAGAACTCTCAGCCCCTCAGACTGTATGAGGGATTCATTCATAACATTGTGGTGTCAACAAACAACAGTTATAGAATGGACATGATAGAGACATACACTACCAGTCAAAAGTTTTAGAACACCTACTCATTCAAGGGTTTTTCTTTATTTTTTACTATTTTCTACATTGTAGAACAATAGTAAAGACATCAAAACTATGAAATAACACATATGGAATCATGTAGTAAACAAAAAAGTGTTAAAAAAAAAATATATATATAATATAATATAATATACAAAATATTTGAGATTTTAGATTCTTCAAATAACCATCCTTTGCCTTGATGACAGCTTTGCACACTCTTGGCATTCTCTCAACCAGCTTCATGAGTTAGTCACCTGGAATGCATTTCAATTAACAGGTGTGCCTTGTTAAATGTTAATTTGTGGAATTTCTTTCCTTCTTAATGGGTTTGAGCCAATCAGTTGTGTTGTGACAAGGTAGGGGGGTATACAGAAGATAGCCCTATTTGGTAAAAGACCAAGTCCATATTATGGCAAGAACAGCTCAAATAAGCAAAGAGAAATGACAGTCCATCATTACTTTAAGACATGAAGATAAGTCAAGGAAAATTTCAAGAACTTTGAAAGTTTCTTCAAGTGCAGTCGCAAAAACCATCAAGCGCTATGATGAAACTGGCTCTCATGAGGACTCCTACGGGAATGGAAGACCCAGAGTTACTTCTACTGCAGAGGATAAGTTCATTAGAGTTACCAGCCTCAGAAATTGCAGCCCAAATAAGTGCTTCACAGAGTTCAAGTAACAGACACTTCGCAACATCAACTGTTGAGAGGAGACTGTGTGAATCAGGCCTTCATGGTCGAATTGCTGCAAAGAAACCACTACTAAAGGACACCAATACTTAGAAGAGACTTGTTAGGGCCAAGAAACACGAGCAATCAACATTAGACAGCTGGAAATTTGTCCTTTGGTCTGGAGTCCAAATTGGAGATTTTTGGTTCCAACCGCTGTGTCTTTATGAGATGTGGTGTGGGTGAACGGATGATCTCTGCATGTGTATTTCCCACCGTAAAGCATGGAGGAGGATGTGTGATGGTGTGGGGGTGCTTTGCTGGTGACACTGTGTGTGATTTATATAGAATTCAAAGAACACTTAACCAGCATGGCTACCACAGCATTCCACAGCGATAAGCCATCCCATCTGGTTTGGGCTTAGTGGGACTATAATTTGTTTTTCAACAGGACAATGACCCAACACACCTCCAGGCTGTGTGAGGGCTATTTTACCAAGAAGGAGAGTGATGGAGTGCTGCATCAGATGACCTGGCCTCCACAATTACCCGACCTCAACCAAATTCAGATGGTTTAAATATAAAATATATATTTTTTTACCACTTTTTTGGTTACTACATGATTCCATATGTGTTTTTTCCTAGTATTTATGTCTTCACTATTATTCTACAATGTAGAAAATAGTAAAAATAAAGAAAAACCCTTGAATGAGTAGGTGTTCTAAAAGTTTTGACCAGTAGTGTACTTGTCATACTTCAGAAAGTATAGATCTTGAAGCACTCCAGTCAGGCCATCCTGCAGCCTCAACAGAGTTTGATCTTTGTCGGTACAGCCGACTTGTACCGCCTTTCAACGAAAAGGAGGAGGATGTATATTTCACTCTGTTTGAGCGGATTGACACATCTCTAAAATGGCTGTGAGACCAATCATTGCTGCTCCTACCAAAGTGTTCTTGTGGGAAAAGCTCAGAAAGTGTACGCCACTTTATTTGTTAACCAGAGTTCAGATTATGACACTGTTAAAGCTGCTATCCTTCGGGCTTACAAGTTGGTCCCAGAGGCTTACAGAACACAGTTCTGTAAATTCCGAAAGACAGAATCACAAAGTCATGTTGAGTTCACAAAGGAACAAGCATGTCCTTTTGATTGGTGGTGTGGTTTTCAAGAGGTCAAGGATCTTGAGGATTTAAAGACACTCATACTTCTCGAGCAGTTCAAGAATTGCCTGCACGAAAGGGTTGCTACCTACATTTATGAGCACAAGGATCTCACTCTTGAGAAAGCTGCAGTTCTGGCAGATGAGTTTGTGTTGACACATAAAACTACCGTCCAGAGAAATCCAGAGAAGTCACATACTACTGTGAGGTTCCAGTCCATTTCTACAGAGTCCAAAGATAAAGATTGGCAGAAAACTGGTTCTTCGTATCCACCAGTTTGTCATTACATTGTCTCTCAGAAAAATGAGAGAGAGAAAAAGCTGTTTTTTCTTGTGGGAGAATTCGAGCCCATTAAGTCTCTGGTTGGGACTAGTGTATCTCATAAACAAAATGTTGGATCAGATGTGTATGAACCCTTTAGATGGGTTCGTGTCTCTGCAGAGTGGCGATTCTGTTAAGCAGACAGTGAAGATACTGCAAGACACTGGGGCAGCCCTTCATTTTGGAGGGTGTTTTACCTGTGTCTGACACTTCAGAAATGTTTTACATTGTGTTAGTACAAGGCATGGAGATGGGTTGCATGGAAGTTCCTTTGCATAATGTGGAACTCAAGTCTGATCTTATTTCTGGCTCTGTTGTCATTGGAGTGAGGACTAGACTATCGGTGATGGGGGTCTCATTCATTTTGGGAAACAATTTAGCTGGAGGGAAGATTTTGGGAAGGTTGTCCTAAATACTGTCGTTTGTAAGGAACCCAGAGTAGAGGAACCTGATGGGTTATCCGAAAAGTACCCTAGCGTGTTCCCAGCGTGTTCCCAGCATGTGCCGTTACACGTGCTATGTCTAAGAAAGTCACCGGAGGCAAGTCTCGTGTTGAGGAGAACATCAGAGATCTCACCATGGTTCGTCTATCCGAGACGTTTATGGGTGATCCTGATTTCGCTAAGGAGTTGACCTCTCCTTTGAAAACCACAAAGGTGAGCGAGTTTGTAGGATCGCTGAAGGAAGAGGGTCCCTACTTTTGACACTTTGATGTCTAGGAAGTAGCTGATTTCCTCTCCCCTCTTTTTGCTGTGATACATCCAGAGGAGGAATTTGATGAGGTTTGTGTGGGTTACTTTGACAGACATGTTCTAATGAGGAAATGGCATCCCAGTGTATCTCAAAGTGTCATTCCAGTTACACTTTGACATTATATACTGAGGTTGGCTCACGATGATAGTATGGCAGGCCATATTGGGGTCAACAAGACATATGACCATATCTTGCGTAAATTCTTCTTGCCTAGTCTGAAACAGGATGTTGTGTCTTACTGTAAATCCTGTCGCTTTTTGCTAGGGGACACCGAACCAAGCTGTACCGGTTGCACCTTTGCAGCCTATTCCTGCTTTTGACGAACCTTTCAGCAGGGCTCTGGTGGGCTGTGTTGGTCGTTTGCCCAAAGCCAAGAGTTGTAACTAGTATCTCTTGACCATTATGTGTGCTGCCACTAGTTTTCCTGATGCCATTCTACTGAGGAAAATCATGGCTTCCAGTATTGTTAAGGCCCTGGTGAAATTATTTTCAACATTTGGACTTCTGCAGGTAGTGCAGTTGGACCAAGGTTAGAATTTCATGTCAAAGGTCTTCCAGCAAGTGCTACAATAGTTGGGTGTAACCCATTGCCCCTCTAGTGCCTAGCACCCAGTCTTAATGAGCAAACAACTCAATTATCACAACACATAGGTTGTAATATGGCTTGTTTTTCTGGCTTGGCTTCCCAAGTGATTTTATCCACACTACTGCTGCGGTTTCCAGAGAATTGACTGCCAAGTAAAGGCTCTGGCATTGGTTGTAGATACCATCTCTCTATCAGCCTCTTCCAGTGAAAACCATACACACATTGATAAGGGGCAGGACAGAAAAAACAAAACAACTCAAATAGAGATCAATGTTGATGCAAAGCTGGACAGGTTGAATGCGTGGAGAATGTGAAACCTATTACACTTTCATTTTTTTATTTTATTCTTGAGATATTTGTAAAAGCATATCTATGTTAACAGGTAAACATGTCTGCTTGCATTCCCTATGTGGATGTATAGCAGTGGAGCCTCCTCAGAGGAGGAAGGGGTGGACCGTAGAAATAGTGAAATATTTGAAAAGTTATCCTTTAGATAAAACTATACTAAATATGTGACTGACTGCCTTGATTCGGTCTTATGTAGCAACATTTGAAGTGATGTTTTTACGTTGGATAAAAGCAGAGACACAGAGCTACAAAATTGTATATTATACACTGCATTTGAGGAACAATTGGAAAGTAATTCTGCTTCAAAAGTTGATCAATTGTAACCTCACTTTTGAGAAAATGGCCATTGAATGTTTTGGTATCTACTGGAGAGCTCTGCTTTGTCTACACCCATTCAACATCGCTCACACCCCCTTAAGCTTTAGCTCCACCAACATCTTAAAGGGTTGATCGGAGCATTCTGTGCTAACAACAGCAGTCAAGCACCCAAGCTAACTAGCTAACATTTGTCGCAGTGACATTCTGTTAAAATGGACACTTGCATCGTGGAGTCATTTGTTAAGACATGTAGCTAGCTACTTGCTAAACAATGAACCATAATCACAACTCATGACATTACTACCCTGCATGAATCTACAGGTAGCTAACCAAACAGGTTCTATGTTAACTAGCCTATAACAAGTAAAGCAAACGGCTCTGAGATATTAATAATAAGATAATACACGTAACGTTAGCTAGCGAGCCAGCCAGCTAACGTTAGCTAGCTAGCGAACAGTACACTTTAACTTTAAATGAAAATACCCCCCCCCCCACCTTTGTTCAGGGAGACATTATTCCATTTCTGTTAGTCACGTGTCTGTGGAACTTGTTCAGTTTATGTCTCAGATGTTGAATCTTGTTGTCTTCATAAAAATATTTACACATGTTAAGTTTGCTGACAATTAACGCAGTTGACAGTGAGAGGAAGTTTATTTTTTGTTGAGTTTATGTAGGCTACATTTGTCCTAGCGCTAACTTTTATAACTCTCGGCTGACATAAACTACAATATGAATTAGCTAATAGCAATTACTATTATAATTAATCACATCACGGGTGAGCTCACCATTTAACGAAATAATTGAGTAAAACACTTTCTAGAAATTTAAAGTGATTCGACGATGGGTAGGTTCTGCGCACCGCCATGCTTTTTTCTCTCTCACAGAAACCAAAGATAATAAGAGAAGACAAGATGAGTTTGGTCTGTTTGTAGTATGCATGTTGAAGGGGGTGTGTCGTCTACCATCGTTCACATCCCACCATTCACTTCCGGAAGTTGAGTGAACCCTTACTCACCTCATATCATCTTTGGTCCGACAGACGATTACGTGACACCCAGAATGCATTGTATGTCAACAAACATGGCTCCACACATAGCTGGAATTAGTTTAGGTCATCATAATCAGTACAACCTTCAAATAATTTTTTTACATACATAATTTGTGCCCATTACAATCTATGCAAGAATTGGAATGCATGATTTGTCAATAGTACTTGAACATGTGAATAAAACAGTAAGTATATAAATTATTACCACACAAAACATTTTCTGATAGTGATTTATTGATACAATTTGCTCATGCAAGCAGTCTATCACGTAACCTCTCACTCCCACTCTGAGCCATTTGGTGTTGTTGTTTATGTATGTGTATGTATGTAGCTAGTGAGATAAGCTGTAGCATTAGCAATGTCTTCCAAAAGGAGACAGCTCACAAATTTGGAAATTCTGGAGATTTTTAAAATTCTGACAATGAGTCTGAGTACGAAAGTCAGGAATCGGATTCTGATATTGAGGAGCTGCCCCCAACCTTGCAGCCATTGAATTTGAGGACTCCTTGTCCACTAACGAAGTCCCAGGTCCCTTTGAAGATGCTGGTGGTGATGGAGGCAGACTGACTGGATGAAGTACAGGAGTTCTGTGGTAGCTGGAAGGCCGCCGGCCATTTCACCCCTCCTGGCCCTGCTGTTTGCTTTGATGAGTCCCAGTCTGGAGTGCAACGCCCTTACCATTTCCATCTGAGGCAGAGTGCTTCAAGTTGTTTCTTACAGAGGAGCTGGTGGGAGACATGGTAGAGGAGACCAATCGCTATGCCTTGGAGCTACAGCAGAAGAGAGAGACAGGAGTTAGGGGGAAACTCTCTAAATGGGTGACAACCACAATTAGTGAAATGTATACCATCCTGGTGACAGTCCTTCTCATGGGGATAGTAAAGAAGAACTCCCTAAGAGAAGACTGGAGCACAGACCCTATGTTTGCAACTCCCTTCTTTTCCACCCTCTTTTCCCAAGACCGCTTCCTAGTTCTGCTGCAATGCCTGCATTTCGTCAACAATGCTACTGCCATCCTAAATGACCTGTTATACAAAATAAGAAATATTCTTACCTGCCTGACATCAGCATTTGGTCGGGTCTTTGTGTCATACAAGGACCTATGCATTGATGAGTCCCTGATGTTATGGAAAGGTAGGCTGGCGTTCCGTCAATATATTCCCTCCAAAAGAAACAAGTTTGTGGTCAAGTTCTTTGTCATGTGCGACGTGAAGACAGGATTTGTCCAGAACATTATAGTTTACACAGAGTCCATCACTGACATCCAACATTATGAGGGGCTTGGGGTGTCCGGGTCCGTGGTGATGACCATGCTGGCTCCTCATCTCAGCAAGAGACACACTTTGTATGTGGACAATTGTTACAGCAGTTCCACACTCTTCCAGCATCTGCTCTCCAACGTCACAGTGGCCTGTGGCACAGTCAGGTCGAACAGGAAGGGGATGCCAGCATTCGGATGCAGGAAGATGCAGAGAGGGGACGTGGAGTTCAAGGAGAACGGTCAACAGCTAGCAGTAAAGTGGCATGACAAACGAGACGTCCATGTCCTCTCCACTGTCCATACAGCAACCATGTCCGCCACAGGGAAGGTGGACCACCTGACGGGAGAGAGAAAAATCAAACCAGACTGTGTGCTTGACTATAACCTCAAAATGGGGGCAGTGGATAAGGCGGACATGATAAACAGCTTTGTGGAATGCACTCAGAAAACGACCAAGTGGTATAAGAATATATTTTTCCATCTGATCAACACTGCTGCCTTCAATGGCCACATAGTTCACCGCCAACTAATTACTGAACAAGGTATTTTTTGTAACTGGACGTACAGTTCACATACAGAAACTATTATAACGTACTTACTTTGATAGAAATGCAGCCTGGATTTGAACCAGGGGATCTGTAGGGACACCACTAGCACTGAGATGCAGTGTCTTAGACCTCTGCGCCATTTGGGAGTCATAAGGCCAGGGTAGCTTCAAAATACAAGACAAGCTAATACTTCTCTGACGCAAGTAGCATTGTTGTACAGAGCTAATAGAGGAATGTAGCTAGCTACCTAAGCATTGAATATAACACCATAAAGGTTTAGAAAATGAGTAACATTACCTCGCGTGTCCGCGGATATAAGGAATATAGACAAATATATTATGCTCCATACATACAGTGAGCTACAGTAGAAACGACATAACACGACATACAGACACTATTTTAACGTAATAAGGCACTTACTTTGATAGAAACGCATACATTTCCAAAGTTATTATTGGTAATGAAAACAACAATGACTGCGATGGGGGTAACAGACGGAAAATGTGAACATGTGTGTGCAGATACTGTTCTGATGGGAGATGCGAAAATGTCTGCAGACTTGAACTGCACAAACAATTGGGAAGTGCTTGGGGAATTTTGTCCAGGTCAGAAATGTGTAAAAAAGTAAAATAGGACTACTTTTATGTGAATGAATGAGGAGGCGGAACACACCTCAATTCAAACTGTTCTTAGAAAATAAAAACTTGTTAGAAAATCATTGGAAATGGACAAGTTGAAAACAGCCTATAAATAAAAACAGGCTGCGTGCCTTGGTTCGAGGGCAGCACAGATTAAATGTACTGTTGTGTAACAATCACATTCTGGAATGGAGAGAACATTATAACATCACGTGCATAAAAAAACTCATGCTGGGGACAACCGTTAGAGATAATTGGAACTCACATATGAAAAGGTTAAGGAACATGAAAGTTCACATGTTCAATGTTCATTGTTCAAATGACTCTCGTGTGAAGTAGCGACCCGCGACATAAACCTAGTTTCCTGAAACGGGTCACCAAATAATTTATTCAAACACACTGTTTTGGCCTCCCGGGTGGCGCATTGGTATAGGGCACTGCATCGCAGCGACCAGGAGGTCCGTGGGGCGATGCACAATTGGCCTAGCGTCGTCCGAGTGCGCGGTGTTTCCTCCGACACATTGGTGTGGCTGGCTTCCGGGTTGGATGCGTGCCTTGTTAAGAAGCAGTGCGGCTTGGTTGAGTTGTATTTCGGAGGACGCATGGCTTTCGACCTTCGTCTCTCCTGAGCCCGTACGGGAGTTGTAGCGATGAGACAAGATAGTAATTACTAACAATTGGATACCACGAAAAAGGGGGTAAAAAAATAATAAATAATAAATAAAAACAAGAAAAAAATAAAAACATTTTTGAAAGGTCTACAGTAGCTTCAACAGCACTCTGCAGGGTAGCACCATGGTGTAGCCGGAGGACAGCTAGTTTCCATCCTCCTCTGGGTACATTGACTTCAATAGAAAACCTAGGAGGCTCGTGGTACTCACCCCCTTCCATAGACTTACACAGTAATTATGACAACTTCCAGAGGCCTCTTCCAACCTAACTGAGCTCTTGCAGCATGGGCTGACATGCTACTCAATCAAAGGATCAGATAATTAATCTAATACTGAACTCATAAGCTACAGCTAGCTAGCACTGCAGTGCATGAAATGTGGTGAGTAGTTGACTCGAAGAGAGAGAAAGACAATAGTTGAATTAATTTCAACTATTAATTAATTTTCTTCAAAAATGAAGGGGAAGCAAGTGAGAGAGAGACCTATCTATATTTAGTTGTATTTGTGTTTCACTTACTTAGCTAGCCAATGCAGCTTGCTAGTTTAGCCTACGCAATGACCTGGCTCAAGCAGAAAGGGATGCTATGTTAGCTTGGTGGCCATGACTATCCAACACTGGAACTTTTCCTAGTCAAGCTTTTGGTTTTATATATTTTTGCGACTGGGGCCCGCTGGTGTAACTGATAAACTGCTTGTTGACTGTACTCTGTACTGCATGATTGTAGCGGGTTTACTAACGCGTTAGTTATAGTAGCTATGTTAATTATGAATATGTAGTGGTTATATGAAATGTTGGCTTCAAAGGTTTTTTCGCCTGGTCACAGACAGCCGATAATTTTGCACGCCCAATTTTTCAGTTTTTTCAGTTTTTGATTTATTAAAAAAGTTTGAAATATCCAATAAATGTCGTTCCACTTCATGATTGTGTCCCACTTGTTGTTGATTCTTCACAAAAAAATACAGTTTTATATCTTTATGTTTGAAGCCTGAAATGTGGCAAAAGGTCGCAAAGTTCAAGGGGACCGAATACTTTCGCAAGGCACTGTAAATTGTTCACATTACGATGATAAATTAACATTCAAGAATATGTCATATTTAATAAGTACATTATTCGCATTAAAAATTAACACCAAAACATTTGAATAAGCTAAATATGAGGAACAATATGTTAGAAATCAAACTTCAGCTGCAGAAAATAATGCTTGGTAATATGACATTTTTGGCACACGTTTTTGAAAGTATACTTTAAATATAATTTGTGGACATTTAAGTTAAATGCAGTTTTTGAAAGTATACTTAAGTATGTTTTCTTGAAAAACATTTTTTATGAAAAAGTATACTCTCAGGAAGCACGTTCCTCAGCTCTGCATGTGTCCTTATGTGGAATAAATAATCGTTATCATTGTCAACTGTCTCTGCACTCTTTTGAACAGGAACTCATTATTTTGCGTTGCAAAAGTATTCATACCCCTTGGATTTCTTCACATTTTATTGTTACAAAGTGGGATTAAAATGAATTTAATTGCAATTTTTGTTCAAGAATATACACAAAATACTCTGTAATGTTAAAGTGTAACACTTTTTTGGGTTTGGATTGAGAGAACTTAAATAACTAAAACATAGTCGTTGCGTAATACATGTTGAGTCAGGGAGGCAGCAATTACCACAGTGCCCTCAAAGCTCATCACTAAGCTAAGGACCCTTGGACTGAACACCTCCCTCTGCAACTGGATCCTGGACTTCCTGACGGGCCGCCCCCAGGTGGTAAAGGTTAGCAACACGTCTGCCACGCTGATCCTCAACACGTGCGTGCTCCTGTACTCCATGTTCACCCATGACTGCATGGCCAAGCACGTCTCCAACATCATCATTAAGTTTGCCGACGACACAACAGCGGTAGGCCTGATCACCGACAACGATGAGACAGCCTATAGCGAGGAGGTCAGAGACCTGGCAGTGTGGTGCTGGAATAACAACCTCTCCCTCAATGTGATCAAGACAAAGGAGATGATTATTTGTGTCACCGCCTGATATGGCAACTACTCTGCCTCCGACCACAAGGCACTAAAGAGGAGAGTGCGTATGGCCCAGTACATCACTTGGGCCAAGCTTCCTGCCATCCAGGACCTCTATACCAGGCAGTGTCAAAGGAAGACCATAAAAATTGCCAAAGACTCCAGCCACCCTAGCCATAGACTGTTCTCTTTGCTACCGAATGGCAAGCGGTACCGGAGCGCCAAGGTCCAAAAGGCTTCTTAACAGCTTATTCCCCCAAGCCATGAGACTCCTATTTTTACGCTGCTGCTACTCTCTGTTTATTATCTATGCATAGTCACTTTACCTCTATCTACATGTACATATTACTTCAACTACCTCGACTAACCTGTGCCCCAGCACGTTGACTCTGTATCGGTACCCCCTGTATATAGCCTCGCTACTGTTATACTATTGTTGATCTTTAGTTAATTATTATTTTTCTATTTATTTTTTTACTTCTGTTTATTTTAGTAAATACTTTCTTAACACTTATTTTTCTTAAAACTGCATTTTTGGTTAAGGGCTTGTAAGCATTTCACTGTAATGCTGTTGTATTTGGCGCATGTGACAAATACAAATTTGATTTGAGTCTTCTTGGGTAAGTCTTTAAGAGCTTTACATACCCGGATTGTGCATTATTAGCCCATTATTATTTTCACTATTCATCAAGCTGTCAAGATTTTGGTTATCATGGCCAGACAAAAATGTTCAAGTCTTGCCATAGATTTTCAAGCAAATTTAAGTCAAAACTGTAACTTGGCCATTCAAGAACATTCACTATATTCTTGGTAAGCAACCAGTGTAGCTTTGGCCTTGTGTTGTAGGTTATTGTTCTGCTGAAAGGTGAATTCCTCTCCCAGAATTTTGCCTGTGCTTAGCTCCATCCTGTTTCTTTTTATCCTGAAAAACTCCCCAATAGTTGCCGATGTTAAGCATACCCATACCCTGATGCAGCCACCACCATGTTTGAAAATAAGGAGGCAGTTAATCTGTGATGTGCTGTGTTGGATTTGTCCGAAACATAAAGCTTTGAATTTAGGTCAAAAAGTGTATTCCTTTGCAATGTTTTTTGTTGTTGCAGAATTATTTTAGTGCATTGTTGCATACAAGATGCATGTTTTGGAATATTTTTATTTTGTATATTTTTATTTTTATTTTCACTCTGTAATTTAAGTCACTACAATGTTGTTGATCCATCCTCAGTTTTCTTCCATCACAGCCACTGTCACCAATGGCCTCATGGTAACATCCCTGAGCAGTTTCATTCCTTTTCTGCAGCTCAGTTCAGAAGGTAGTGTATACATAATCGACAGCATAAATATTAACTTGACCATACTTAAAGAGATATTCAATGTCTGATTTGATATTGTTACCCAACCAACAATCAATGCCCTTCTTTTTTAGGCTTTTTAAAACATTCCCTGGTTTTTGTAGTTGAATCAGTGCATGAAATTCTATATTTGACTGAGGGACCTTACAGATGTTGTATGCATGTGGAACAGAGGAAGGGTTAGCCATTTAAAATCATGCTAACCCCAACTATTTCACACAGTGAGCATTTAACATATTATGTCATTTGTTAAGCCAAATTGTACTTCTAATTTAGGGTTGCCTAACCAAATGGGCTGAAAACTTATGCAATTACTATATTTTAGTTATGTAATTGTACTAATACAAAAAAAAGTTGTATACTAGAGACATTATAGTATTTTGAGTAAATTGTAGAAAAAAATTACAATGAAATCAAATTTAACCCCACTTTGTAACACAATAAAAATTTGAAGAAATTACCTCTACTACAAATAACATTTAGTATAATTTTACTTGAAATGCAGACAATTAGATCTGTTCATGTTACCTGATGAAATTGCTGTACAATATGATCTTGTTGCCATCTGATGCACATTCACATGTCATAAATCAGCACTGCAGAGCTCTCCCTGTACTATGCCGTGCCTTGATTGTATTATTGTCGATGATATCTGGAAATGTGCATGTACACCCTAGCCCACCTACCGTTGCTAGCCCCAATTCTGACTTAATGCTATGATTTCTGCTTCATTGTTTTCTGCTCCCGTAAAAGCCTGGGTTTTCTGCACGTTAACACAAGAAGCTTATTACCTAAATGGATCAATTGGAAGTGTGGGTTCAGAGCTACAAAGCAGATGTGTTGGTCATTACTGAGATGTGGTTAAGGAAGAATGTTTTGAATACTGATGTTAACCTTTCTGGTTATAACCTTTTTTGGCAAGACAGATCCTCCAAAGGTGGGGTAGTGGCAATCTTTACCAAGTATCACCTTCAGTGCTCGGTTGTCTCCATCAAGTCTGTCCCCAAACAATTTGATTTGCTGGTTTTAAGGATTCAACTTTCAAATAGCTCTTTGTTGACTGTTGCTGGGTGCTATCGTCCTCCATCAGCACCGGCCTGTACCCTATCTGCCCTAAGCTCTTTCCTGGCCCCTTACACCAAGTCTGAATTTGTCCTGCTTTGTGACCTAAACTGGGACATACTTAAACCACCTGGCCAAGTCCTAACGCAATGCGACTCCCTACATCTTTCTCAGATTATTCCCAATCCCACTATGTATGACTCCAAACCCCCAGAAAAGGCTACTCTTCTTGATGTTATCCTCACAAATAATCCTGATAGGTATCAGTCTGGTGTTTTCTGTAATGACCTTAGTGATCACTGCTTTACAGCCTGTGTTCGTAATGGCTGGTCAGTGAAACAACTTGTCATAGACGCTTGGTAAAAAAGTTTAATGAGCAAGCCTTCCTTCATGATCTGGCCTCTGTAAAATGGTATAGAATCAGCTTGATCCCCTCTGTCGAAGACGCTTGGACCTTATTTTTTTATATTTTCAGTGGTATTGTTAACAAACACCCCATAAAGAAAATAAGAATTAAAAACAGGTTCAACCCCTGGTTCGACCGTGATCTTGCAGAGTTACTCCACCTCAAGAATTGCATTTGGCGAAAGGCTCGGCACACGCATACTCAGGCTGACTGGCTATCGTTCAGGAAAATGAGAAATAAGTGCACTCAGGCTATCCGGAAGGCCAAAGTTAGTTACTTTAAGGAGCAGTTCTCTCTCTGTGCGTCTAACCCCAAGAAGTTCTGGAAAATGGTTAAAGACCTGGAGAATAAACCCTCCTACTCACAGCTGCCCATGTCCCTTAAAGTTGATGATGTGGTTGTTACTGACAAGAAGCACATGTCTGAGCTCTTTAATCACCACTTCATTAAGTCAGGATTCCTATTTGTCTCAGCCATGACTCCTTGCCCGTCCAACATTTCCTCATCTCCCACCCCTTTTAATGCGACTGTCTCCCATGCTTCTCCCTTTTTTTCCCTGCCCCGCTACAGAGTTTCTCCCTGCAGACAGTCACTGACTCCAAGGTGCTAGAGGAGCTCCTGAAACTTGACCTAAAAAAAACATCTGGGTCAGATGTTAGACCCTTTCTTCTTTAAGGTTGCTGCCCCTATCATTGCCAAGCCTATCTCTGACCTTTTTAACCTGTCTCTCCTTTCTGGGGAGGTTCCCAGTGCTTGGAAGGCAGCCATGGTTTGTCCTTTATTTAAAGGGAGAGATCAAGCTGATCCTAACTGTTACAGGCCTATTTCTATTTTGCCCTGTCAAAAGTGTTGGAAAAACTTATCAATAATCAACTGACTGGTTTTCTTGATGTCTATAGTATTCTCTCTGCTATGCAATCTGGTTTGCGCTCAGGTTATGGATGTGTCACTGCAACCTTAAAGGTCCTCAATGATGTCACCATTGCCCTTGATTCTAAGCAATGTTGTGCTGCTATTTTTATTGACTTGGCCAATGCTTTTGATATGGTAGACCATTCCATTCTTGTGGTCCAGCTAAGGAATATTGGTGTCGCCTGGTTTGCTAACTACCTTTGTCAAAGAGTGCAGTGTATAAAGTCAGAAAACCTGCTGTCTCAGCCACTGCCTGTCACCAAGGGAGTACCCCAAGGCGCAATCCTAGGCCCCACGCTCTTCTCAATTTACATCAACAACATAGCTCAGGCAGTAGGAGACTCTCTCATCCATTTATATGCAGATGATACAGTCTTATACACAGCTGGCCCCTCCCCGGAGTTTGTGTTAAATGCTCTACAACAAAGCTTTCTTTGTGTCCAACAAGCTTTCTCTACCCTTAACTTCCTATGGCTGCAATCCCGTTAACGGGAGCGATTTGACAACAGCCAGTTGTCAACAGCCAGGACGCCATTTTGAAAACATCAAACATCTCATAATGAACATTCCTCAAACATACATGTGTCTCATACCATTTTAAAGCTATTCTCGTTGTTAATCCCACCAAAGTGTCCGATTTCAAATATGCTTTTCAGCAAAAGCACTACCATCGATTATGTTAGGTCTCCACCAAACCACAATAAGCACAGCCATTTTCCAGCGAAATATAGCATTCACAAAAAGCAGAAATAGAGATAAAATGAATCACTAACCTTGAATTATCTTCATCAGATGACACTCATAGGACTTCATGTTACACAATACATGTATGTTTTGTTTGATAGTTCATATTTATATAAAAAAATCGGAGTTTACATTGGCTTGTTAGATTCACTAGTTCCAAAAACATCAAGTGATTTTGCATAGCCACATCGTTTCAACAGAAATACTCATCATAAATGTAGATGATAATACAAGTTATACACATGGAATTATAGATATACCTCTCCTTAATGCAACTGGTGCCAGATTTCAAAAAAGGTTTATGGAAAAGCAACCCATGCAATAATCTGAGACAGAGCTCAGTACAGAAGCCAAATTAGCTGCCATATTGGAGTCAACAGAAACCAGAAAATACATGATAAATGTTTCCTTACCTTTGATGAACTTCATCAGAATGCAGTCCTAGGAATCCCAGGTCCACAATAAATGACATAATTCAAACAGTTTTAGAAACTTCAGTGTTTTCTATCCAATACTAATAATAATATGCATATATTAGCAACTGAGACTGAGGAGCTGGCCGTTTACAATGGGCATCTTTTCATCCAAGCTACTCAATACTGCCCCTTCAGCCATAAAAAGTTTACCTTGTTCTCAACACCTCCAAAACAAAGGTCATGTGGTTTGGTAAGAAGAATTCCCCTCTCCCCACAGGTGTGATTACTACCTCTGAGGGTTTAGAGCTTAAGGTAGTCACCTCATACAAGTACTTCGGAGTATAGCTAGACGGTACACTGTCCTTCTCTCAGCACATATCAAAGCTGCAGGCTAAAGTTAAATCTAGACTTGGTTTCCTCTATCGTAATCGCTCCTCTTTCACCCCAGCTGCCAATCTAACCCTGATTCAGATGATCATCCTACCCATGCTAGATTACAGAGAAATCATTTATAGATCAGCAAGTAAGGGTGCTCTCGAGCAGCTAGATGTTCTTTACCATTTTTTGCCATCAGATTTGCAACAATGCTCCATATAGGACACATCACTGCACTCTATACTCCTCTGTAAACTGGTCATCTCGTCGCAAGACGGGTTGATGCTTGTTTATAAAACCCTTGTTTATAAAAACTGCAGCTCTCATCCTCCACATACAACACCCATTCTGCCAGTCACATTCTGTTAAAGGTCCCCAAAGCACACACATCCCTGGGTCACTCGTCTTTTCAGTTCGCTGCAGCTAGCGACTGGAACGAGCTGCAACAAACACTCAAACTGGACAGTTTTGTCTCAATCTCTTCATTCAAAGACTCAATCATGGACACTCTTACTGACAGTTGTGGCTGCTTTGCATGATGTATTGTTGTCTCTACCTTCTTGCCCTTTGTGCTGTTGCCTGTGCCCAATAATGTTTGTGCCATATTTTGTGCTGCTTCCATGTTGTGTTGCTACCATGTTGTTGTCATGTTGTGTTGCTACCATGCTGTGTTGTCATGTGTTGCTACCTTGCTATGTTGTTGTCTTAGGTCTCTCTTTTTTCTACCTATCTCTCTGATTTGGTCCTGCCGTACATACCTACACGTACGCTACGGTCACAAGACGCAGGCCTCCTAATTGTCCCTAGAATTTCTAAGCAAACAGCTGGAGGCAGGGCTTTCTCCTATAGAGCTCCATTTTTATGGAACGGTCTGCCTACCCATGTCAGAGACGCAAACTCGGTCTCAACCTTTAAGTCTTTACTGAAGACTCATCTCTTCAGTGGGTCATATGATTGAGTGTAGTCTGGCCCAGGAGTGGGAAGGTGAACGGAAAGGCTCTGGAGCAACGAACCGCCCTTGCTGTCTCTGCCTGGCCGGTTCCCCTCTTTCCACTGGGATTCTCTGCCTCTAACCCTATTACAGGGGCTGAGTCACTGGCTTGCTGGGGCTCTCTCATGCCGTCCCTGGAGGGGGTGCGTCACCTGAGTGGGTTGATTCACTGTTGTGGTCATCCTGTCTGGGTTGGCGCCCCCCCCTTGGGTTGTGCCGTGGCGGAGATCTTTGTGGGCTATACTCAGCCTTGTCTCAGGATGGTAAGTTGGTGGTTGAAGATATCCCTCTAGTGGTGTGGGGGCTGTGCTTTGGCAAAGTGGGTGGGGTTATATCCTTCCTGTTTGGCCCTGTCCGGGGGTGTCCTCGGATGGGGCCACAGTGTCTCCTGACCCCTCCTGTCTCAGCCTCCAGTATTTATGCTGCAGTAGTTTATGTGTCGGGGGGCTGGGGTCAGTTTGTTATATCTGGAGTACTTCTCCTGTCCTATTCGGTGTCCTGTGTGAATCTAAGTGTGCGTTCTCTAATTCTCTTCTTCTCTCTTTCTTTCTCTCTCTCGGAGGACCTGAGCCCTAGGACCATGCCCCAGGACTACCTGACATGATGACTCCTTGCTGTCCCCAGTCCACCTGGCCATGCTGCTGTTCCAGTTTCAACTGACCTGAGCCCTAGGACCATGCCCCAGGACTACCTGACATGATGACTCCTTGCTGTCCCCAGTCCACGCTGCTGCTCCAGTTTCAACTTCCACCTGACTGTGCTGCTGCTCCAGTTTCAACTGTTCTGCCTTATTATTATTCGACCATGCTGGTCATTTATGAACATTTGAACATCTTGGCCATGTTCTGTTATAATCTCCACCCGGCACAGCCAGAAGAGGACTGGCCACCCCACATAGCCTGGTTACTCTCTAGGTTTCTTCCTAGGTATTGGCCTTTCTAGGGAGTTTTTCCTAGCCACCGTGCTTCTACACCTGCATTGCTTGCTGTTTGGGGTTTTAGGCTGGGTTTCTGTACAGCACTTTGAGATATCAGCTGATGTACGAAGGGCTATATAAATACATTTGATTTGATTTGATTTAGATTTATGTAGTGTTGGCTCTCGTGTCGTGATGTGTGCTATGTCCTATATTTATATGTAATTTTTATATATTTTTTTTATCAATTTCTTTTTTTAAATCAATTATACAGACGTATTAGAAGATTCATGATGGTCATTGGCAATTGTTATGTAATTTCCTTCACCTCAATCACATTGAAGAGAGGTCTGAAAATCGACTCCTTAAAGAGCTTGAACAGGATCTTAAGCACTTACACGTTTGTAGGATATTGTATGACTGCTTTTATCTTTTCTTAAATGTTAAAAAAAAAACTATTGTAGGATGTAACATATCATACAAAGTAGTTTACTTTTTACAGAATTGTGCACAATTTTCAGGGAACCGTTTTGGCTCATGAGCGCTACTTTCAAAACTACTGGATGAAATTATACAAAATGTCTGTAACATCACTTTAAGGGATGTGTGTGCCATTGTACATGGGAGTTTTTCAAAGAGAAGAACATACAATGTTATATTTTTAAGCAGATTAAGTTTATTCAACAGTTAGAATATTTAGAGTATTGGCACCAATAGTTCAATAAATAAACATGTTCCTCTTTTTTTAGGATTCTATCTAAATAAATAAACCATAACTTAAGCTCCAATAAATATACATTATCTATAATACAGATGCATTGCATCAACTTTACTGCAGTTGGTCAATGTAGTCCAACAATGCCAGAGCTGTAGGTTGTCGTTTGTCATTTCCCAAACATTATCTTCTTATTTTGAGAGAGCATTCTAGGTAGGCCAAGAGAGGAAACAAAGGAATCCTTATGGAATTTCAACCCATAGATATATTTTACCGCTGCGTAGTCTTAGTAAATTGTGATGGCAAATATAGGGGTTATGAAAATATATAATGACAAATACATATCATCAACATTAAGACAACAATTTGTTTTCTAGTTGCTCTTTTCTCTTAAATTGTCAACCATTTGAACAGGCAAAACTAAATTGCATGTCTTCTTAAAAAATGCATTATTTGATTGAGATGTCCTCAACAACGTAGAGCATTTGTAACATGCCAGAGATATGCTCATTTCTATACATGCAAGGTGGCATTAAAAGCCCGTTCATTTTAGTGCACAAACCTAGTAATGGTTCTCACTATATAGCATCATGTCACCTCAAGCTTGAAGAGCTCTAGGCATAATTATCCTCTCACTAGCAGCAGCTACAGCTAACCTGCATAGTGACTGTCTGTGTACTGATTGTTCAGAGAGTGTGGAATCCTTTGGTTTTTAAGCACATTTAGTCTTGAGGCTATTTTGGTCCCTGGCTGGGGAGGCCTGTTTTCTTGGCTTAACGCCAGCATGGGCCTTTAATTACCTGTCTGCTCTAATTATTTGATTGGTCTTAACTTAAAGAGCGACTGCCTTTCAAAAGCAATGAACCCCTTTTAAAATGGCCTATGTTGCATCGATATGAGTCAGAAACAGTTATTCTACTGCCAAAATTGACTGCAAAGTGTAAATAGGGTAATTTTGGTCATGAAGTCAGTCTCGTCTAAAACGGGTAAATGAAGGTTGAATTTTGATTTGACAATGTACATTTTCCCACTAACATGGGGTGAACAGCTGTGGTGATTGCTCTCTATCCAATATAATAGACAGTGAGACAGACCTGCCCAGCAGCTCCGACTGTGTTTACATAAGACAACACGTCACACATCTTTTTAACTTGAGAAATACTGCACCAAACACACTTAGTTAAATTGCACAACTAAAATATCCTCGACAAAAACGTAAAAATTAATGACAGATTCCTTGAGTTATCTTAGATACATTCTGGCGATTTGAAGAAGTAAAATAGGCGTTCCTGTCTACAGTCTCTCATGGGGGACAAACATCATTAAACAAATGCAGAATCGGTCAGAAAACACCGATTCACCACTGAACACCGAGAAAACACAGACTGAAATCTCATTGAGCAACAGAAAAACATACTTGCCAATCAGCGTGTTCAGTGGCTCTTGAAGAGATACTCCCACTGGCTTCAGACTATTCCATTTAAACCTAACTGTACCTCACACTACATTGTAGATGCTCAGGTAAAATCTATCATTTCGATACAGCACTCTATAATTATTTGTTTACAGTTTTCAAGATTGAGAGATATTTTCTGAACTCATGTCATTCGAGTACATTTTTTGGAATTGCTCTTGAACTTTTCGAAGGTGTGTTATTTTAATCTTATTATAAATATATTTGGCCACAATTAATCTAATGAATGATTTCCATTTGGATTTCAGAAAATAATTCTGTTTGATGAAACACATAATAACACGTATTGCTGCTCAAACCTGTTCTGGTAACATTTACAGTGCCTTGCGAAAGTATTCGGCCCCCTTGAACTTTGTGACCTTTTGCCACATTTCAGGCTTCAAACAAAAATATAAAACTGTATTTTTTGTGAAGAATCAACAACAAGTGGGACACAATCATGAAGTGGAACGACATTTATTGGATATTTCAAACTTTTTAACAAATCAAAAACTGAAAAATTGGGCGTGCAAAATGATTCAGCCCCTTTACTTTCAGTGCAGCAAACTCTCTCCAGAAGTTCAGTGAGGATCTCTGAATGATCCAATGTTGACATAAATGACTAATGATGATAAATACAATCCACCTGTGTGTAATCAAGTCTCCGTATAAATGCACCTGCACTGTGATAGTCTGTTAAGGTCCGTTAAAAGTGCAGAGAGCATCATGAAGAACAAGGAACACACCAGGCAGGTCCGAGATACTGTTGTGAAGAAGTTTAAAGCCGGATTTGGACTTTAAACATCCCAAGGAGCACTGTGCAAGCGATAATATTGAAATGGAAGGAGTATCAGACCACTGCAAATCTACCAAGACCTGGCCGTCCCTCTAAACTTTCAGCTCATACAAGGAGAAGACTGATCAGAGATGCAGCCAAGAGGCCCATGATCACTCTGGATGAACTGCAGAGATCTACAGCTGAGGTGGGAGACTCTGTCCATATGACAACAATCAGTCGTATATTGCACAAATCTGGCCTTTATGGAAGAGTGGCAAGAAGAAAGCCATTTCTTAAAGATATCCATAAAAAGTGTTGTTTAATGTTTGCCACAAGCCACCTGGGAGACACACCAAACATGTGGAAGAAGGTGCTCTGGTCAGATGAAACCAAAATTGAACTTTTTGGCAACAATGCAAAACGTTATGTTTGGCGTAAAAGCAACACAGCTCATCACCCTGAACACACCATCCCCACTGTCAAACATGGTGGTGGCAGCATCATGGTTTGGGCCTGCTTTTCTTCAGCAGGGACAGGGAAGATGGTTAAAATTGATGGGAAGATGGATGGAGTCAAATACAGGACCATTCTGGAAGAAAACCTGATGGAGTCTGCAAAAGACCTGAGACTGGGACGGAGATTTGTCTTCCAACAAGACAATGATCCAAAACATAAAGCAAAATCTACAATGGAATGGTTCAAAAATAAACATATCCAGGTGTTAGAATGGCCAAGTCAAAGTCCAGACCTGAATCCAATCGAGAATCTGTGGAAAGAACTGAAAACTGCTGTTCACAAATGCTCTCCATCCAACCTCACTGAGCTCGAGCTGTTTTGCAAGGAGGAATGGGAAAAATGTTCAGTCTCTCGATGTGCAAAACTGATAGAGAGACATACCCCAAGCGACTTACAGCTGTAATCGCAGCAAAAGGTGGCGCTACAAAGTATTAACTTAAGGGGGCTGAATCATTTTGCACGCCCAATTTTTCAGTTTTTGATTTGTTAAAAAAGTTTGAAATATCCAATAAATGCCGTTCCACTTCATGATTGTGTCCCACTTGTTGTTGATTCTTCACAAAAAAATACAGTTTTATATCTTTATGTTTGAAGCCTGAAATGTGGCAAAAGGTCGCAAAGTTCAAGGGGGCCGAATACTTTCGCAAGGCACTGTATATTACATGTGTGGTTAAAACCAATGGCTACTCCTTTACATCTCCAGTGTTCTAGTGACAAAAAAATAGTAATGCTGCATGGTGGCTTGTATTTCTCTCTCTTTCTCAGTGCTTTTGGCCAAGTAAGTTATAAAGGAGGTAAGTGGATTAAGGTAGTCTATTGCGGGTTTTGCACAAATGGTATGGATTTGCAGAGGCTAATTCATGGTAAAACTAAAGCACAATCCCTCGCAGTCACATTTACAATGCAGCAGTCACCCATTTAGATGATCAAACCAGACTGCATTGCTGTATTACCATTGAAGTTATATTTCAGGAGCTCATAGTGATCTTGCTGTAGAAGGATAGGGATTTTTGATAGCACATTGTTTTTCTGCTGGATTGTTCTTTCTGGGAACTGGCTTCTTTATACAGCTATAGCCATTCCATTTGATTAACAAGCTGTTGTCATTAAGCCTAAATCACCCATACCGTCTCTATTTAGCATGCATAGAACAGGCTGTGGGCTAGCTCTTTTTTGTTTTACAATACAGCTTCATATGCCAATATAGGCCATTATTTATTACTAAAATATCTCATTTTAGTCTGGTCCTAGTGATGAATACAGAGGAAGCTGTTGAAGAACATGTTCGTGTGTTTTTACATCGGATGTTGTCCATTATTGTTCAACATAAATGAGGTAGATTTTCAAAGTTCCTGATGAAGGCTAGAAATGTCATGATTCAGTTCATTACCTGTGATATGAAGGAGTGCCTATACACATAATATGAAGTGAAGCCTGCTATACATGTTTCTTCAAGCCTCTAGTCTTTCCTAGTACTGCTGTTGCTGCTCCATTGGACTTGCCTTCGTGATACCTCATGCGTTATCAATGGTGCAGATCAAGAAGTTGTGGAGAAGCACACTGTGGTAGCTTCATGTTGGTTTCATCCTTTTGTATACTGTACATGTCGTCCTTGGCATTCCCTATATTATTCTACTATTTTCCATGTACACACTTCTACACACTAATTCCTGAAAAAATAAACCAGGCCTCTTACAAGTGTAGTATAAGAACAGACTTGCAGTGTACAATGCACTAGTTATACCTTAGCTGGTCTTCTGTATTGGTAGTGGAGGCATTGCTACATAGTCCACAATCAAGCAACAAATCGTTACTTTAACTGTGATTGCCCCATGATGACAAATGTATAATCCTAGGACATACAATGTATAAACCAACAGAGAAATATCCCATGAAAGGCAAAGAAAGCTAAACAAACTAAATTAATGAACAGATGGTAGAATAGATGGTAGTTTCAAATGTCCGCATTCCCTGGCGTCATACTGTAGGGATCTATTCTTGTGTACTCCTGTTTTTTTTTGTAGCAGTAGTTGTTGCGTTTCCCATGTTCGATACAGTATCTGGAAAGCCCAAATGGTCACCATCTAGGTGTTATACACAACCGCACGCTAGAGCAGAAAACTCGTGGAGCGTCTGGTATCTGTTACTGTTGTCCAAGAAGGAAATGTCATCGTACTCCTTGGGCCGGCAACAGGGGCTCCTCTCCCTCTTTGAGATGCCTTTCCTCGTCCATTTTTCCAGTATGAGGTCGTAGTTGCGGCGGCTAGCATTACAGTTCCCGCTGCAGTACCTGAAGAGCAGCGTTTCGTCGCTGTAGTAGCCCAGACCCAGCTCACTGACAGTCACTTCCACCTCCCGCAGGGAACATGGCTTCGATGCTTTCTTAGCTCGTTTAGTCCTTTTGCTCTGCCGAGCCTCCTGCCTGGCCTCCTGCTGTGCCTTCTTCTCCACCAGAGTCCCGATCACCTTCTTCAGCTCCCCCTCTGTAAAGCTCTGGAACATGTGCATGACTGCAGAGAAGAGATGAAGAGATGGTGATATGCCAAAAGAATATTCAACCATAAGAACCGTACAATACATCTGTTGTAGCTATAGCATGGCTTGTGGTACAACGAAGACCTTTGAATGTCTGTGAAACCACAGTCTCAAACATGTCAGTTTGGAAAATAAAAATATAAAAGATATTCGGTTGTTGGTACAGGTTTTCAAATGATAGGAATGTGACAAGCTAACAGCTACATCACCTATACCTGTGAAATTTACTGGAACATACAGTGTAATGCTAGCTTTAGACTTTCCTTGACCCATTTTGTAGAGATTCATTGCAAACAATTGAAACATTTGAATCCTTGATTAGACCTGCATGGATCATTGGCTTGGTGAAGAATAAGTTATTGGTGGCTTGGTGAACAATAATCATCATTGAGCGTGGGTTTATCGCCAGTCCAGCTGCTAGCTATGTACTTGGCAGAGAAAGTAGACAATATTTTCTGCTGAGTCTATAGAAAGTCTCCTTTCAGATCATGTCAATTTGTCTGGTACACCTGTGGCTGAGTATTTGTGTAAACGAGGAACGTTGTAAATATTGTTCAACATGTTAAACATCAGCACATTTACACATTAAATCAAATTTTATTAGTCACATGCGCCGAATACAACAGGTGTAGACCTTACAATGAAATGCTTACTAATAAGCCCCAAACCAACAATGCAGTTAAAAAAAATATGAATAAGAATAAGAAATAAAAGTAACAAGTAGTTAAAGAGCAGCAATAGCAAGACTATATACAGGGGGAACCGGTACAGAGTCAATGTGCGGGGACACCACCGGTTAGTCGAGGTAATATGTACATGTGGGTAGAGTTATAAAAGTGACTATGCATAGATAATAACATAGAGTGGCAGTGGTGTAAAAGAGGGGGGTGGGGGGCAATGCAAGTAGTATAGGTAGCATTTTGATTAGATGTTCAGGTGTCTTATGGCTTGGGGTAGAAGCTGTTTAGAAGCCTTTTGGACCTGGACTTGGTGCTCCGGTACTGCTTGCCATGCGGTAGCAGAGAGAACAGTCTCTGACGGGTGGCTGGAGTCTGACAATTTTTAGGGCCTTCCTCTGACACCGCCTGGTATAGAGGTCCTGGATGGCAGGAAGCTTAGCTCCAGTGATGTACTGGGCTGTAAGCACTACCGTCTATAGTGCCTTGCGGTCGGAGGCCGAGCAGTTGCCATACCAGCCGGTGATGTAACCAGTCAGGAAGTTCTCGATGGTGCAGCTGTAGAACCTTTTGAGGATCTGGGGACCCATGCCAAATCTTTTTACTCTCCTGAGGGGGAATAGGTTTTATCATGCCCTCTTCACAACTGTTTTGGTCTGTTTGGACCATGTTAGTTTGTTGGTGATGAGGACACCAAAGAACTTGAAGCTCTCAACCTGCTCCATTAGGAGTCAATGAACTTCTTTCCCATGCCCAATGCATTTGAACATCTGATCCAGAACCTCATGCCATAGGGATTACCAAATACCAAATCAATTGTCAAAATATGAGGTAAAACTTTATAGAACACTGAGAATTTACTTTTGTGGTCAATGGGCCTGTAGAGATCACATCATGTTTATGCGTTGACAGCATCAACGGTATAGACAAATAACACCTTTTTATTAATTGAAAGGGATTAATTAATTGAAAGGGATTCCATGTTATGAGGCTATACAGTGTTTGTTTAATTTATTCTTTTTTTTTTTTTACAAACGATGGAGTCAAATATTTGTATATTTGGGGTTGATGCGATACGACAGTTGAACTAAGTTGATGAGGCATTTATAAGTTATATTCTTCAAGAATCAATGGGTATATATAATTCATTTAAAAGTCAAAAAATTGATGAAGCAATCACAGGTTACCCCTTTAATTACGTTTTCAGGTAATAAAAAAATGATGCTCATCTGTCTGACAATTCTGTTCTACTATGCCCCTTAGGGTCTGTTCTAAAGATAGATAGAGCTGTAATTAACAGTTCATTCTATCCCCTCCAGGACACAACCTTTACTTAAAAGGCTTTTGAAACACCAGGGAGCTTGTTAAACACTAAACCCTACCAACTCAGACACTGTAATAGCCCTGCTTTCGCTTGCTGCACTGACTGATACTGTAATCAATGGTGGTCTTGAAGCAACAACACTTCGTTGTTCTTTGCATTCACAAATTAAACTGAAAAAGCCCTTCCCAAAGTGATTTTTTTCCAAAATGGTTTGCGATTCAGTTGTTTGTATTGTGTGAAGATCTCCCCATGGCCTGGCAGTAGCATGAAAGATTATGTGATTAGGCTAGGTGATTAGGCTAGCAGATCTTACTCTTGACCTCGCCTAGAAAATCTCTATTGGATGATCTGAATAATGGTCTGAGAGTCATACTCTGAGTCCGGGCCAGAAAAAGGACACCAGATAGACATTTCGGGCTAGTAAAAATGACTTTGGAGAAATTCCCCTCAGTCACGCTCTGTTTGCAACCTACTTTGTGGTAGTTTGAAAATAGAATGCCCATCAGCGGATGAGAGATAACAAGAACCCTCAGTAATGCCCAGGCCAAAGCCAAAGGGACAGTGTGTAAGGACAGTGTCTTAACACAAGGCCAGGTGGCTCTTATTTATTTTTAATTTATTTAACTAGGCATGTCGGTTAAGAACAAATTCATATTTACAATGACGGCCTACCAAAAGGTAAAAAGCCTTCAGGAACGGGGGATGGGATTAAAAATAAAAATAAATATAGGACAAAACACATATCATGACAAGAGAGACCTAAGACAACAACATAGCATGGCAGCAACACATGACAACACAGCATGGTAGCAACTGGGGTTGCACATTTTGGGGAATATTCAGAGGTGGAAACTTTCCGTGGGAATTAATGGGAATATGTGAATTAACGGGAATATATGGGAATGAACGGAAATATATGCAAATTAATATAAATACCATTTAAAAATATACTTTTTTTTGCATTGGATATACAGTTGAAGTCGGAAGTTTACATAAACCTTATCCAAATACATTTAAACTCAGTTTTCCCTGTCTTAGGTCAGTTAGGATCACCACTTTATTTTAAGAATGTGAAATGTTAGAATAATAGTAGAGAGAATGATTTATTTCAGCTTTTATTTCATCACATTCCCAGTGGGTCAGAAGTTTACAAACACTCAATTAGTATTTGGTAGCATTGCCTTTCAATTGTTTAACTTGGGTCAAACGTCTAAGGTAGCCTTCCACAAGCTTCCCACAATAAGTTGGGTGAATTCTGGCCCATTCCTCCTGATAGAGCTGGTGTAACCGAGTCAGGTTTGTAGGCCTCCGTGCTCGCACATGCTTTTCAGTTCTGCCCACAAATTGAGGTCACGGCTTTGCGATGGCCACTCCAATACCTTGACTTTGATGTCCTTAAGCAATTTTTTGCCACAACTTTGGAAGTATGCTTGGGGTCATTATCCATATGGATAATACTTTTGTACCTGTTTCCTCCAGCATCTTCACAAGGTCCTTTGCTGTTGTTCTAGGATTGATTTGCACATTTTGCACCAAATACGTTAATCTCTAGGACACAGAACGCCTCTCCTTCCTGAGTGGTATGACGGCGGCGTGGTCCCATGGTGTTTATACTTGCGTACTATTGTTTGTACAGATGAACATGGTACCTTCAGGTGTTTGGAAATTGCTCCTAAGGATGAACCAGACTTGTGGAGGGCTACAGTTTTTTTCTGATGTTTTGGATGATTTCTTTTGATTTTCCAATTATGTCAAGCAAAGAGGCACTGAGTTTGAAGGTAGGCCTTGAAATATATCCACAGGTACACCTCCAATTGACTCAAATGTTGACAATTAGCCCATCAGAAGCTTCTAAAGCCATGGCATAATTTTCTGGAATGTTCAAAGCTGTTTAAAGGCACAGTCAACTTAGTGTATGTAAACTTCTGACCCACTGGAATTGTGATACAGTGAATTATAAGTGAAATAATCTGTCTGTAAACAACTGTTGGAAAAATGACTTGTGTCATGCACAAAGAAGATGTCCTAACCCGACTTGCCAAAACTAAATTTTGTTATCAAGAAATTTGTGGAGTAGTCGAAAAATTATTTTTAATTACTCCAACCTAAGTGTATGTAAACTTCCAACTTCAACTGTATTTACCATATCGTAGAGACAGAAACATACACCTTTAACCTTATCATACGTAGATATAATTGCAAATGATTAAATCCTTCCAATAGAAATTTT
Source organism: Oncorhynchus kisutch (assembly GCF_002021735.2). Taxonomy (NCBI): domain Eukaryota; kingdom Metazoa; phylum Chordata; class Actinopteri; order Salmoniformes; family Salmonidae; genus Oncorhynchus; species Oncorhynchus kisutch. Next base: position 19,232,687 of record NC_034177.2, read on the forward strand.
AAAAACGATTTAGTTACAAATTGAACTTTAATTAAATGAGTTGACTCTTCACATGGTGTCACATTCACTGTCTTCAAACCCCCTGTCATAGACGAGCCAAGGCGCAGCGTGCATGTAATTCCACATCTTTTAATAAAGTTAAACTTTCACAAAAAACACACTTAAACAGAAACCAAATGTGACGCAACCGTGGCACACACAAACACACACAGAAAATAAATAATTACCCACAGCATTAGGTGGGAAAAAAGGCTGCCTAAGTATGATTCCCAATCAGAGACAAAGATAGACAGCTGCCTCTGATTCTGAACCACACTTGGCCAAAAACAAAGAAATAGAAAACATAGGAATGCCCACCCTAATCAAACCCTGACCTAATCAAATAGAGAAATAAAATGTCTCTAAGGTCAGGGCGTGACACATGGGATGATTTCATTGAACAACAAAAGAAAGGGAATATTGAGTGATCCCAATGACCCATCGCATCTCCCAAAACCGTTTTCAACATGCGTCTGTAAAATGATATTCCAGAAACTAAAGCTTTGGTTGTCTTCCTCTCAGGCTTCCATGTCTTCTCCCTGGACCTTCTCATTGTCCTCCTCTTGAACATCAGACTCCGAAGCCTCATCTTCATTGTCACTTTCCAACCTTGTTGATGATGGCTCGTTGTCAGGATCAAAAAGCCTCAAATTTGCCCTGACGGCCACTCATTTTTCAACCCTTGTATTGGTCAGCTTGTTGCGTGCTTTGATGTGTGTGTTCCCTAACAAGGACCAGTTGCACTCTGAGGTGGCTGATGTTGGTGTGATTTGGAGGATGGAGGCAACAGGGGAAAGTGCCTCAGATCCACAAAGTCCGTTCCACCAGGTGGCTGAGGAGAGATGTTGGCACGACTGCCAAATTGTATCTCCATCCCGAAGCCCTTGCTTGGAAGTGTACTTCGCCAGACTGGAAATAACCTTGCCCTCATCCAGGCCAAGGTGGTAAGACACTGTAGTGATGACACCATAGGCCTTGTTGATCTCTTGACCAGACAGGAAGCTCTTGCTAGCATACTTGGTGTTCAACATGATCGCTGCGGCGTGTATGGGCTTCAGGCAGAAGTCTTCACGCTTTTTGATGTATTTCAGAACTGCAGTTTCCTCTGCTTGGAGCAACAGTGAAGTGGGCAGGGCAGTACTGATTTCTTCTATTACATCTGCAAGCAGAGACTGAACATCAGACAGGATGGCATTGACTCCCTCAATCGTGCAACGGCTACTGCTATAGGTTTGAGGAGTTTCAGGCTGCTTACCACTCTCTCCCAAAATACATAATCCTGGAGGATCCTCTTGATGGGGGCTGTCCATATTGGCAGACTGTGATATGGCCATTTCTTGGAGAGACTCCTTCCCCTCCAGGAGACTGTCAAACTTGATGACAACACCACCCCAACGGGTATTGCTGGGAAGCTTCAATGTGGTGCTCTTATTCTTCTCACTTTGCTTGGTGAGGTAGATTGCTGCTATAACTTGATGACCCTTCACATACCTTACCATTTCCATGGCTCTCTTGTAGAGTGTATCCATTGTTTTCAGTGCCATGATGTCCTTGCGGAGCCAATGGGTGTGATGTGAGGGTAGGACTCCTCCACTTTAGACCAAGCAGCCTTCATGTTCGGCAGCATTGTCTGTCAAGGGTGCAAATACCTTCTGTGGTCCATGGTCATGGAGATGATGTAGTTAATTAGCTTTATCTGTACAGGTAAACTAATAATGGCCCCCAAACAAAGACTGGTTGATAATTATCTAATTTACTGTAGACACATTTTAACACATAAAAAGTGTACATTCCCTTGACCGCTCTCCACCATAACGTTTTCTTTAGTGACCATTGAAATATGCAATCACATCAGAGCTTTAGCAAGGGTCAATCAGAACATCTAAACCAATCAGAACATCTGGACCAGAATGGTTGGTGACTGAAGATTATGGTTTTGCTTACATTCTGTCAAAATGTTGCTGATGCCATCTGTCGACCGCGCTTTGCGATGAGGTCCGATCAGGGAGGAAGAAGAGTTGGAGGAGGAGATGGAGGCGGAGGCGGAGTCTGATGTCCGCGGTGAAGACCAGTCCCAGGAGAGGAAGTGATGCGGCGGGGTGGGAACCATGATTCTAGTGAGGAAGAAGGAGAGTGCTGTACCACAAAGAGTGAAGGCGATGGTGGCACACTTCCATAACTTCATCTTAGAATGAGCATTGACATTCTGAAAGACAAGGAAACACAAGGGAAGAGGTTAGGGGGGACTGTTTTTACTGGAACACCCACAATGATGAAAGCACAGGAGTGACGGGACAAATACTTCATGCAATAAATGGCAAATACAGATGCTTAGTTCCATAGTATCACCCATGTACAGTGGGAATGGCCTCTTGTTGGCACAGGTGCCTCCATTTCAACAGATCTCATTCTCAAAATGTTATCACAAGTGTTATTACCATCAACAAAATACTTTGTCCCTCTGCTCAGGCCATTCTGCAATGACTGTTTCACAGGTGTGGATTGTCAGATGTGCTAAGTGTGGATTTGCCCAGATACTCTATGTCAACACACCTGTGTTACTCAATTCCGGCAACCCATGCATGAAGTCTCTGAACGCATTTATTTATTGTTTTTATGTTTCAGTATATCAAAAGTGAGCAGAGAATAGCAGTCAGCGTACAGCTTGTGTAAACTCCCTCACAGAGCTTGCCCTTATTGTGAGCATGGATGGGATTCTCCTCTGGCATAGTGTCAAGCCCCAGATGAAAAGTCAATTACTAGCATGGTAGCCATCAGAGGTCTCTCATTCCACCACAAGATTACAACTGGAACGAGATCAATCTCCCATTTGCAGTACAGAGACTTGTCAGGTATGTCTGTGTTTGAAGAGACAGCTTTGAATTTACAGTGGTTCTCACGTAAGCCTGCCATGCTTTAGTTTACAGAAGATACTCATCGCGCAGCGTTGAGAGTCACAAGAAACACCTAAAATCTGTCATCTTGAAACTATCTTGAAATTGTTCCTTAAAAGATCTGAGCGATAATAATTTTCCACAATCTTCTAGTTTGCTTTGCGAGGGATTGACTACATAGTAATGGTTTAAACTGAACTATGCAGCAAGAGACTCTGTTTTATTACTTATCTACCCAATAGTGTTTTATCGGCTTCACAGCTTGATTTAGGCTCCCATTGTTGTGGGATCTCTCAGTGATGCTTCTGTGTGTAATCAATATTGTCTCACCCACAGGAGGTGGGGATAACAGGCTCGTAGTAATGACTAGAGCAGAATGGTGTAAAAACACATGGTTTCCAGTTATTTGATGCCATTCCATTTTCTCCATTGTTATGAGCAGTTCTCCCCTCAGCAGCCTACTGTGGACTCTCACCATATTACTTATTATGTTCTGCGATATTGTTTCTGAAGTCTCTTTTAAAGGCCCAGTGCAGTCAAAAACATGATTTCCCTGTGTTTTATAAACACTACCATTCAAAAGTTTGGGGTCACTTAGAAAATGTTCTTGTTTCTGAAATGTTTCTCAACATTTTTGTCTATTAAAATAACATCAAAATTATCCGAAATACAGTGTAGACATTGTTAATATTGTAAATGACTATTGTAGCTGGAAAAGGCTGATTTCTTATGGAAAATCTACATAGGCGTACAGAGGACCATTATCAGCAACCTTCACTCCTGTGATCCAATGGCACGATGTGTTAGCTAATCCAAGTTGATCATTTTAAAAGACTGACTGATCATGAGAACCATTTTGCAATGATGTTAGCACAGCTGAAAACAGTTGTGCTGATTAATGAAGCAATAAAACTGGCCTTCTTTAGACTAGTTGAGTATCTAGAGTGTCAGCATTTGTGGGTTCGATTACAGGCTCAAAACCAGGAACAAAGATCTTTCTTCTGAAACTCGTCAGTCTATTCCTGTTCTGAGAAATGAAGGCTATTCCATGCGAGACATTGCCAAGAAACTGAAAATCTCATACAACACTGTACTACTCCCTTCACAGAACAGCGCAAACTGGCTCTAACCAGAGTAGAAAGAGGAGTGGGAGGTTCCGGTGCACAACTGAGCAAGAGGACAAGTACATTAGAGTGTCTAGTTTGAGAAACAGATGCCTCACATGTCCTCAACTGAGAGCTTAAATAGTACCCGCAAAACCCCAGTCTCAACGTCAACAGTGAAGAGGCGACAGTATATTTCTACACTATGATGCTGGAATAATACTGAGAAATTGTTTAAAAAAATATGATAATGCCCTTTCAGTGTATGGTCGGTTTGAAAAGACCTCTAGAAATGTCTGCCTGTTTCGGGCGGGTTGGACTTTTGGCCCGCCTGGTGACATCACAGTTAATAGACGGGAAGAGAATTCCAAACCTAAAATTGGAATAGTTTTCCTTATTTCAGTTTATGTCACAAAACAAGCAATGTAGAGGATGCTGAAAGAAGGATGGCTCATAGTAATGACTGGAATGGAGTGGATGGAATGGTATCAAACATGTGGCTTTCATATATTTGATACCATTCCATTCACTCCATTCCAGCCTTTACAATCCATTCCAGACATTATTATATTCCATCCTCCCCTCAGCAGCCTCCATTGGTGTAGAGCACATGTCAAACTCATTCCACGGAGGGTCGAGCGTCTGCGGGTTTTCGCTCCTTGCTTGTTCTTGATTAATGAATTAAGGTCACTGATTAGTAAGGAACTCCCCTCACCTCGTTGTCTAGGTCTTAATTGAGAGGAAAAAACAAAAACCAGCAGACACTAGGCCCATGGAATGAATTTGACACCCCTGGTGTAGAGTCATTGTACCATCTAACCTCTATGAAATATCTTTTCAATAATCAAAACGATTGCATTTTCAGAAGTTTGGAGGTAGTGTACAGAACCAAAAGTAAAATACGCAAAAACGAAACTTAAAAACGGGACGCATAGAATTAACGCACATAGAACAGATCTACCACTTCTGAGACTTATTTTCATTGAGAATTACATATCTATAACTCGCATTTCTATGCGAATTTGGTCAGGTTGCCCAAAAAGTTACATATTGCAGTATTAATTGAAAAAAAATCACAGTAACATACTTAATTGTTACCAATTAATGATTTGATATTGAGATAAAAATGGCTGCATTGGGCCTTTAAGTGTTTGGTGTTGTGTTGCATGCCACCATACTGTGATGTGTCTGTCTTGAAGTATAACCTGTTCGGCTTTAGCCAAATAGCATAAGCCAATATGTGCACAACAGAAAGCATTTGAAAACACCACTACTGTTCAGCAAGGCAGACATTTCACCATAGGCCTACTGCTAATCACATGGCCATGAATCTCAGCACTAATTTTCATACCTGGACTTGGACTCTATCTAATTGTCAGTGTGGACAGCAGAGGAGGCTGGCGGGAGGAGCTGTAAAAGGATGGGTTCATTGTAATGACTGGAATAGAATAAATGGAATTGAGTCAAACATGCGTTTTCCATATTTTTTATGTGTTTGGTACTGTTCCATTTATTCCATTCCAGCCATTACAATGAGCCCGTCTTCCTATAGTTCTTCCCACCAGTCTCCTCTTGTGGACAGTAGACGTGAAGCTAAGCAGAACAATCCTGTTCCAGACACCAAAGACCCTTGACCTTTTCACTACTTTATGTTTGTCTGCTCACGCACCGGTGTTTGTAATTGTTTTCCCATGCAAATACATGTATGTTATTGTACCACATTTTACTTTCCACGTTCATTCCCACACTTTACCATTAACAGTATCAGTTGATTCAGATCCCTCCCATGTTTGAAATCTGTTTTTGTTTGTACGGGGCGGGGAAGATGGTGGGGTGCAAAACATTTCTCCAGATCAGGAAATGGTAAACTGACAGTGGCTGAGGACATATCCAGATCAGCTCTGTCAAAGTGCTTTGCCAGACTGGGGGTGAGTGTGTTGGCCTCTGTAGGGCCTTCATCAGAGCCTGTGTTTCTGTCCCTCTCTGTAGAGTGGCCGACTAGGAGGGAAAACATGGTTGGAAGTGAAAAGATCTGCTTTACAGTTTCTGGCAATACACACCGGTTGTTTGCCTTTTACTCAGAGACACTATCGACTGGCATCGACAAACGTCTTTGAAAAGTCACTAATAGTCACTAAAGTCACTATTAAAACATTCCCCAACCAGAAACCGTGGATTGATGGCAGCATTCACCCAAAACTGAAAGCGCGAACCACTGCTTTTAATCAGGGCAAGGTGAACGGAAACATGACCGAATACAAACAGTGTAGCTATTCCCTCCGCAAGGCAATCTGTCATGACTTCCTCCGAAATCGGTTCCTCTCCTTGTTTGGGCGGCGCTCGGTGTCGCTGGTCTTCTAGCCATCGTCGAGCCACTTTTCATTTTCCATTTGTTTTGTCTTGTTTTTCCACACACCTGGTTTCAATTCCCTTATTTACTTGTTGTGTATTTAACCCTCAGTTCCCCCCATGTCTTTGTGTGAGACTGTTTATTGTAATGCTGTGCATGTTCGCCGTGAGCGCACAACAGGTTATTTTTGTGCCTATTTGTCTTGTTGTTCTGGATGCCTTGGTTTTGCTTAATAAATCTCTGGTTATTACCCAGTTCTGCTCTTCTGCACCTGACTTCTCTGCCACCAATTACGCACCCCGTTACACAATCAAATAAGCTAAGCGTCAGTATAGAGACAAAGTAGAGTCGCAATTCAACGGCTCAGACACGAGAGGTATGTGGTAGGGTCTACAGTCAATCCCGGACTACAAAAGAAAAACCAGCCCCGTCGCGGGCCACGACGTCTTGCTCCCAGACAAACTAAACAACTTCTTTGCTCGCTTTGAGGACAATACAGGCCACTGACACGGCCCGCTACCAAAACCTGCGGGCTCTCCTTCATTGCAGCCAACGTGAGTAAAACATTTAAACGTGTTAACCCTCGCAAGGCTGCAGGCCCAGACGGCATCCCCAGCTGCGTCCTCAGAGCATGCGCAGACCAGCTGGCAGGTGTGTTTACGGAAGTATTAAATGAATCCCTATCCCAGTCTGCTGTTCCCACATGCTTCAAGAGGGCCACCCTTGTTCCTGTTCCCAAGAAAGCTAAGGTAACTGAGCTAAATGACTACCGCCCCATAGCACTCACTTCCGTCATCATGAAGTGCTTTGAGAGACTAGTCAAGGACCTTATCCCTTCCACCGTACCTGACACCCTAGACACACTCCAATTTTCTTACCGCCCCAATAGGTCCACAGACGACGCAATCACACTGCCCTAACCCATCTGGACAAGAGGAATACCTATGTAAGAATGCTGTTCATTGACTACAGCTCAGCATTTAACACCATAGTACCCTCCAAACTCGAGACCCGGTCTCGACCCTGCCCATCTCCCTATCCACATCGACGGGCCAGTAGTGGAGAGGGTGGAAAGTTCCTCGGCAGACAAACTGAAATGGTCCACCCACATAGACAGCGTGGTGAAGAAGACGCAGCAGCGCCTCTTTTAGACCTCAGGAGGCTGAAGAAATTTGGCTTGTCGCCAAAAACACACAAACTTTTACAGATGCACAATCGAGAGCATCCTGTCGGGCTATATCACCGCCTGGCACGGCAACTGCTCCACCCACAACCGTAAGGCTCTCCAGAGGGTAGTGAGGTCTGCACAACACATCACCGGGGGCAAACTACCTGCCCTCCAGGACACCTACACCACCCGATGTCACAGGAAGGCCAAAAAGATCATCAAGGACAACAACCACCCGAATCACTGCCTGTTCAACCCGCTATCATCCAGAAGGCGAGGTCGGTACAGGTGCATCAACGCGGGGACCGAGAGACTGAAAAACAGCTTCTATCTCAAGGCCATCAGACTGTTAAACAGCCATCACTAACATTGAGTGGCTGCTGCCAACATACTGACTCAACTCTAGCCACTTTAATAATGGAAAAATGGACGTAAAGGTATCACTCGCCACTTTAAACAATGCCACTTTATATTATGTTTACATACCCTACATTACTCATCTCATATGTATATACTGTACTCTATACCATCTACTGCATCTTGCCTATGCCATTCGGCCATCACTCGCTCATATTTTTATGTACATATTCTTATTCATTCCTTTACACTTGTGTGTATAAGGTAGTTGTTGTGAAATTGTTAGGTTAGATTACTTGTTAGATATTACTGCATGGCCAGAACTAGAAGCACAAGCATTTCGCTACACTCACATTAACATCTGCTAACCATGTGTATGTGACAAATAACATTTGATTTGATTTAATGGTTTTACTGTCTTGTAAATAGAAACATCCTGTTTTGGAGTGGTTTTTTTGGTAGTCAGATACTAACAGTCCCATAGATCATCTCCTGAGGACTTACACAGCACGCTCTAAAGGATTACTCACTAATATGTAAAGCACTTGGCAATGCTGCATGCATTGTAACTGGCACATAGGGAAAGGAGTGCGCTCATAGAAAACAGGCATTCAAACAACATAACGTGTTCCTATTCATTTTCATCCATACCACACTATTATATTATAGGCCTACTATATTCACAATGCCATGGTCTGATCTCCCTATTTGAGCAGTAGGCATGTCAATTTCCAGCAGAAACGTGATTCATTGCGATGGTATTATTTTGTTATTACATTACATTATGGCCACAGCTTTCTTTAGAAGTTGCTCATGGTTTTGTGTTTCTGTACAGCACTGACACACAGGAAATGGTGTGGTAAAGCTAGCTAGACATCATAGCCACAGTACCAGTCTCTTTAGCTAACATTCCACTTGCCACTCCTTGTCATTGACAAATGTCAATTTGCCATTGCCTTGACTTTGGCAATAGCAAGGAGTGGCCAGGAGTGGAATGTTAGCTAAAAAGACTGGTACCTGGACTAAACTAGTCATATCCTCTGTTATAACGGCACAATAGAGTCATAACCTCCATATTGGGCATGACCTACAGGTCTCAGTGGGAGAAAGGGTATAAATCCAGATACATCAGCTTTTGTGCAGCATAAGTGCAGTGGTGTCGGCTATTCTGTGTGGTGCTAGTTAGGAAGAGAGCCAATGGTGTACTTGCCTAAATCTGAGACACTGAATGGGTCTTCTTCTAATTTGAAGTGCCTGATGCTTTTTACTGCATTGAAGCTTGCAGCCCGTCTGTTTTATGTCATTCACTACCATGCATTCTAAATCCAGCATGTACACGGTCGTTCACATGCGTTACACCCCATTTTGTTTGATTTGGGCTTTAGCCTGACAACATTGCTCACGTCGCGTGCGTGAGCGTTGCAAAGTAAATATACACATACATGTTAGTTAATCATTGCGCGCGCCAGCGAGGCTCTGCATGTCCAGGCGCTAAAATAGAAGTTGGTTCTATTTGTGGCACTCAACGCACTGCAAGTCCTGCTTCTCCCATCTCCATTGTTTTTTTAGGAGCATATACCCATGTGCCAACTCCTAATTTGTTTTTAGGAGCATATACCTACGTGGGTGATTGAAAAATTAACTGAGGTCCACACTCAGTTCATCTTTGTCGTTGCCAACTGCCATATAAAGTCCAAAGAAGAAAAAGAAGCCTGAAAGAAGGAGGAGAGACGATGAGAAAGGAATTCGGGTTGACCGTTTTATCTGTGGATTAATTGTAGAGGACCTTGTGCATTTCAGGTAAAATAACAACCCAAAGTTTATATACCAGGACAAATTAGCTAGCAACAGCAAGCTATCTAGCTAATTGTCATAAATGTTTAATTATTTTTGACCTGTCCCCAAATTAATATAATTGGTTCAGAGTTTGTTTTGATATTACAACCTGCATGTCGTGTCTCCTGATCGTGTCTGGTGTGGGTGAACAAAATCAACTTGTGCGCAATGGCGCACCCATGCGGTTTGGTCAGCATGTGTGCGTCGCAAAATAAATGTACACACATCACGAGCATCTGCATAGCCAGGTGTTAAAATAGAACTTGGTTCTATTTGTGACGCTCAACACGTTGCAAGTCCTGCCTCTCCGATCTCCTCATTGGTTTTTAGGAGCATATACCCACATCGATGATTGAAAGTTGAACTGAGCTCCACACTCCAGTACAGTCGGTAGTGGTAATGGACCGTAAAGTTGGTTACCAACCGCCAAATAAAGTCCTAAGAAGAGGAAGAAGCCTGAAGCAGGAGACATTACTAGAAAACAAACATTTACCCTTTTAAAAGCCAAGTCAACAAACAGATTACCGACCATTTCGAATCTCACCATAATTCTCTGCTATGCAATCTGGTTTCAGAGCTGGTCATGGGTGCACCTCAGCCACGCTCAAGGTCCTAAACGATATCTTAACCGCCATCGATAAGAAACATTACTGTGCAGCCGTATTCATTGATCTGGCCAAGGCTTTCGACTCTGTCAATCACCACATCCTCATCGGCAGACTTGACAGCCTTGGTTTTTCAAATGATTGCCTCGCCTGGTTCACCAACTACTTCTCTGATAGAGTTCAGTGTGTCAAATCGGAGGGTCTGCTGTCCGGACCTCTGGCAGTCTCTATGGGGGTGCCACAGGGTTCAATTCTTGGACCGACTCTCTTCTCTGTATACATCAATGAGGTCGCTCTTGCTGCTGGTGAGTCTCTGATCCACCTCTACGCAGATGACACCATTCTGTATACTTCTGGCCCTTCTTTGGACACTGTTAACAACCCTCCAGGCAAGCTTCAATGCCATACAACTCTCCTTCCGTGGCCTCCAATTGCTCTTAAATACAAGTAAAACTAAATGCATGCTCTTCAACCGATCGCTACCTGCACCTGCCCGCCTGTCCAACATCACTACTCTGGACGGCTCTGACTTAGAATACGTGGACAACTACAAATACTTAGGTGTCTGATTAAACTGTAAACTCTCCTTCCAGACCCATATCAAACATCTCCAATCCAAAGTTAAATCTAGAATTGGCTTCCTACTTCGCAACAAAGCATCCTTCACTCATGCTGCCAAACATACCCTTGTAAAATTTACCATCGTACCAATCCTCGACTTCGGCGATGTCATACAAAATAGCCTCCAATACCCTACTCAACAAATTGGATGCAGTCTATCACAGTGCAATCCGTTTTGTCACCAAAGCCCCATATACTACCCACCATTGCGACCTGTACGCTCTCGTTGGCTGGCCCTCGCTTCATACTCGTTGCCAAACCCACTGGCTCCATGTCATCTACAAGACCCTGCTAGGTAAAGTCCCCCCTTATCTCAGCTCGCTGGTCACGATAGCATCTCCCACCTGTAGCACACGCTCCAGCAGGTATATCTCTCTAGTCACCCCCAAAACCAATTATTTCTTTGGCCGCATCTCCTTCCAGTTCTCTGCTGCCAATGACTGGAACGAACTACAAAAATCTCTGAAACGGGAAACACTTATCTCCCTCACTAGCTTTAAGCACCAACTGTCAGAGCAGCTCACAGATTACTGCACCTGTACATAGCCCACCTATAATTTAGCCCAAACAACTACCTCTTTCCCTACTGTATTTAATTTTAATTTATTTATTTTGCTCCTTTGCACCCTATTATTTTTATTTCTAATTTGCACATTCTTCCATTGCAAATCTACCATTCCAGTGTTTTACTTGCTATATTGTATTTACTTTGCCACCATGGCCTTTTTTTGCCTTTACCTCCCTTATCTTACCTCATTTGCTCACATAGTATATAGACTTGTTTATACTGTATTATTGACTGTATGTTTGTTTTACTCCATGTGTAACTCTGTGTTGTTGTATGTGTCGATCTGCTTTGCTTTATCTTGGCCAGGTCGCAATTGTAAATGAGAACTTGTTCTCAACTTGCCTACCTGGTTAAATAAAGGTGAAATAAATAAATAAATAAATAAAAAATCTGTGTATTAATTGTCAGAGTAGAGAAATATGTGCATTTCAGGTAAAATAACAACCCAATGTTTATATCCCAGGACAAATTAGCTAGCAACAGCAACTAGCTAGATAAATTGCCATAAAAGTGTAATGCTTTTTGAACTGTCCCCAAATGAATATAGTTGGTTCAGAGTTTGTTTTGATATTTCAATCTGCATGTCCTGATCGCTTCTGGTGTGGGTAGACAACATCACCCACCTTGCAATCTGAGCAGAGGCATTGAATGTTTTGAAACTATTTACCCATAAACGTAATGTCTTACCATGTTCTGACCATATGCATTTTAAGGGGATTATTTTATAAACACTTCCTCATATGCCATTGAAATCAGTAAGCTAATTTTCTCATGTTCTCAACATTCTTTTGTTGTCTAGTAGCCAAAGACACCATCCTAGTCATATTAACAACCCATGCAGTGAGCTTTGGAGAAGTGTTTTCCTGCTAATTGCATTTTGGAACATTCGTGCTTATAGCATATAGCATTGATGCACTTGTAATGTGAATAAATAGCCTAATAGTTTATCAACATGTTAAGCTAAATGTTCTTATCTGTTGCATCAGCCTCATTGCTTTAAAAAAATGTTTTGGTGTAGAGTGGTTGTAATAATTTGTGATCCATCCTCCCACAACTGTCCCAGAGTCTGTTTGGAAAATGTATTTATTGCACAGAAAGACAAGCTGGCTGTCACCTCCTGATCTGGTTCACCTGTCCTTGTGATTGTCTCAACCCCCTTCAGGTGTCGCTTATTATCCCAGGTGTATATATTCCTGTGTTTCCTGTCTCTCTGTGCCAGTTCGTCTTGTTTGCCAAGTCAACCAGCGGTTTTTCTTGCTCCTTTTTCCCCAGTCTCTGTTTGTTTCTAGTCCTCCTGATTTTGACCCTTGCCTGTCCTGACTCCGAACCCGCCTGCCTGACCACTACCTGTTCTGACTACCAGCCTGCCTATCCTCTTGTAGTGTTTTGAACTCGGATCTGGTTTCTGACCCCTGCCTGGCCTGACCGTGAGACTGCCTATCGTCTGGTACTGTTTGACGAACTCTCGCCTGTCCCCGACCTGCCTTTGCCTACTCCCTTTATAATAAATATTGGAGCTCTACCATCTGCCTCCTGTGTCTGCATTTGGGTCTTGCCTTTTGCCCTTATACTGACCAATAGAATAGGTACACTTTTGTAATATAGTTGATGAAAAGTAAAATGTGGTCAGTTCTAACATCTTCAATATGCGCCTCAATTCTATAAGAAAGACATGCGCCATTGCATCCCAGATGTGTCTGTCTGTCTACACTAGTAGCCTACTTCGGAGCTTGCATGCCTTTGAGAACCCGATCACGTGACGGGCATTGGCTAATAAGAATTTAGATATCTAAGAGAGCAATGTGAGTGAGGTGCTTCAGAGCAGGGCAAATTATTTGTATTTATTTATTCAAGTTTTTTACAAAAGTAGTCCACTGGGCCTTTACAACTCCCGTATTAGCGGACCGATATAGCCGTCTGCAGATCAGGAAATGTTCTTCTCACAAAAGTAGTGCACTGGGCCTTTACTACTCCTGGCCCCAAAATAAATCAATCTGAACCAAACATAGACACCTGTTATTGGTTCAGATTTGGTCCGGACATAACCAAAAATCTATGTCCGTGGACATTGAAATGTGTATTTATTTATTCATCCATTATTTTACCAGGTAAGTTGACTGAGAACACGTTCTCATTCGCAGCAACGACCTGGGGAATAGTTACAGGGGAGAGGAGGGGGTGAATGAGCCAATTGTAAACTAGGGATTATTAGGTGACCATGATGGTTTGGAGGGCCAGATTGGGAATTTAACCCCGGTGTCCTGGCTTAACACCTCTACTCTTACAATAAGTGCCATGGGATCTTAAATGACCTCAGAGAGTCAGAGTTTTGGAGTTATCCTGAGCCTATTTGCAATGTGTTTACATGTCGGGAAATGCACAAGTATTTGATTTTTTCGCTATGATCAGCTCCTCAAATGTATGGATACAAACTTGAACCCACTGATCATGGTAAAATAAGGGTTAAATACATGTATTTGTTTAGATTTAACCCACGGGGTGAAACTATGAACAGCAGTTGTCCAGACATCATCCATTCCATATTGTCCATTTTACTTTGACTTCTCCTGTTTTAAGGATATGTTACTGTTAAGATGTCAGCACATTCATTTTTGATTGGGCACCATTTAGGTGAGGCTATTTAAAATCGGAGAAACCTGCATGATGTAAAAAGTGTCTGTCTCATTACATTGTTATACATTTTATCTCCAGCCTGTAGGCTACAGAAAAAAGCCCACATACATCTGCTACATGATTTATGTTAGATCATTATTTTGACGGAAAGTTGGTGGAGTGAGGCAGCGATGGAGCTCTCCAACAGTACCCTGGAGAGATGCACTGGGAATGGACAAGCTAAATATTTTGTGCCCGCCTTTGATAAAGTAGGCACTGCTTATCACAGGGCGGCATCAGCACTCACCTAAAAATCTCATATGCCACTGGTTGAGAGAAATTGTCATTGTTTTGGCACAGAATTATGTGAATTTTTATGTTGTTGGAGGTAAGTCTTGATCAGTTTCTCAGAAAATGCTACCCTTTTCAGTCTGCCACTATAGGCGGTTGCCTAATCCTGCTTAATGAGAAATTGCATGTATTAGTGGATCGATATAGCCGTCTGCAGTGCGGGGTACATTTTTTTGTCACAAAAGTAGTGCAGCCTCAGCTCCAAGTGATTTTAATTTTGGAAATCTGTTCCAAAGTATTCCCACAATAGAGAGATATTGTGATCTTATACAAATGTAAGCAAAGTTTGAAATGATGTTTTATTCAAATATGATATGTTTAGTCTTCTTGAGGTAAATTTGCAGTCTACAAATTTGTAGTTATGTTCTGGCCCCCTGACCATCCTCTCAAGAAAAAGTGTGTGTGTGTGTGTGTGAGAGAGAGAGAGAAACAGCTTGTCGAGCCACTCGTATTTCATTTTTTAAAGTGCATTCTTCTATAATGTATTTTTTAAGTTGAGTTCTTCATCAACTACTCCACTGATATCAAGGAGAAGGCATTCTTTTCTCATGGCGACCTTTTGTATATCAAATGAGCAGACTACAGTGAGACAGGAAAACAACTAGGGTTATTATTCATAGACCACGTATCCAAGGACACTACACCCTGTCCCCTCACAAGGAGACAATTCAATTCACAAAGGAAGTTTTGGAAAATAAGCTGTAACTTTAAATGTCAGGCTTTATACATTTCTATTCCCAACCCAAAGGAAACAAAATCAATCAACTTTATGAGTATTTATAGAATAATTCCAAACAAACTAAAATAAACCAAATTGTTCTTACTCCTATAGTCAAGTAGGTGATTCACATTTGGTACAGATCCACAATGTTCCAAGGCCACTCTTCCTCTATAGACATTCACAGGCCTCAACAACAATAGAGACTAATTCAGCCCATCTGTCTGTCTCATATAGTGTCCGTTTGTGTAATTTACGTGCTGTAATCACTTGAGTAAAAATACATGGAGACGTGATGAAGTGGGGTCTTTCAGTAACTAATAAACAAGTGTATGAAGGGGAAGTAAATCACTATGGGAGTTGTCCATACATGCAACCTTACATCATCAACTCAACTCTACAATGATCTGCTCATGTGCAGTGCAAGTCCCTGACATACAGTAAATTAAAGTATTGCAATACAATGACATGAAAGCAAAAGTAGGTCTCACAAAAAAACTATTCAGAATAAGGATTACCCCATATTTGAATTCTAGGACATCGATGTGCACATGCCTTGCTCTTGGTAGAGATAAACCACAAGCATTGAGCTTTTGTCACACAATCTGCTGTTTAGTGCTTTACAAATTGGGATTGATTATGTTGAGGTGTATCACTGTGAATGGTGCACAATGTTTGGGCTGGCTACTAGGGTCTATTCCATGGATCAATTGCAATATCATAAGAAAACCTCTAAAGAGTAGGAAGATTCCAAGTGCAACAAGATAATCAAATGTACATGTACAGTGATGTCCACAAGCTTTGGTCCGTTCAGGGTTAAATGTTAGGAGGAGGTGGAGAAGCATGCATAAGGGGACCCCAGATGCAGTCAATCACTTGACACACAAGGTTCAATTGCTACAGTAATGTGAATGGCTGCACGCCTCTACAGAAGCACGATCATTTAGATCAAAGGTGAGCAAGGTCACCTCTGTAACTCAGCGAAACTCAAGCCAAAAAGACTCAAACTCGACACACTACACCGAGAACATCACAGCAGGAAAAGTGATTCGGTACCTACATTTTCTCTTCCCGAGAAGAGAAGGCTTGGGCTGAATTCTTAATAGTTCATGTTATTGTACGGTCAGTTGTCTTCAAGGCCTAATAGCAGGGCAACAGGGGAGCAGCATATAGAGCAGAGCATGGCTCCCAAGATCAGGCCTGGATTACAACTGCTAATGCCTCACAGTTTATTTCCATCACGTGGGCTGCAATTTACCCAGCGTGGCTGGAGGGAATCACCACCTGGAGGTGTGGGGATGGAAGTGGGGGGTAATCTGTTAACCACATCATAGCTTTGATATAGGTAAGGATAACTGGTTTCCATTATGTAGCCTACTATTAATGCAATTCATTCACCACATGATGTCTCAGCCAGAGAGAGGGGTAAAGGTACTTTGTCAATATTAGAGATTTGAGGCATTTTGAAAGAGGACTAGATGGAGGGCATTGACCACAGCTCCCATTATATGTGGTGCAGGTCAGGGGAAATACCAGTAGGCTCCCAAGGATGATATTCCTCCCAGAAGTCAACTCTGTCTTGTAGGGTGACTCATGTTCAAGTCTATTTTTCACATGCAAATGTACAGTGAAATGCTTAAGCTGCAAGCCCTACTCAGCAGTGCAGTATTCAATATCAAAAAGTATAACTAATTACAAAATAAGAATTCAATAAAAAACACGACTAATAAGAAATAAGAGAGGAAGCTAGATACAGGGTCAGTGCCAGAACCAAATTTACAATGTGCAGGGATACTGGAGTATTGAGGTACACAGTGGGGAGAAGTATTTGATAACACTGCTGATTTTGCAGGTTTCCTACTTACAAAGCATATAGAGGTCTGTAATTTTTTATCATAGGTACACTTCAACTGTGAGAGACAGAAACTAAAACAAAAATCCAGAAAATCACATTGTATGATTTTTAAGCAATTAATTTGCATTTTATTGTATGACATAAGTATTTGATACATCAGAAAAGCAGAACTTAATATTTGGTACAGAAACCTTTGTTTGCAATTACGGAGATCATACGTTTCCTGTAGTTCTTGACCAGGTTTGCACACACTGCAGCAGGTATTTTGGCCCACTCCTCCATACAGACCTTCTCCAGATCCTTCAGGTTTCGCGGCTGTCGCTGGGA
Organism: Oncorhynchus kisutch; assembly: GCF_002021735.2. Lineage (NCBI taxonomy): Eukaryota > Metazoa > Chordata > Actinopteri > Salmoniformes > Salmonidae > Oncorhynchus > Oncorhynchus kisutch. The sequence continues at coordinate 19,250,092 of NC_034177.2, forward strand.
AATACGGACTTTCAGCTCCCTCCAAAGATTTTCCATTGGGTTCAGGTCTGGAGACTGGCTAGGCCACTCCAGGACCTTGAGATGCTTCTTACGGAGCCACTCCTTAGTTGCCCTGGCTGTGTGTTTCGGGTCGTTGTCATGCTGGAAGACCCAGCCACGACCCATCTTCAATGCTCTTACTGAGGGAAGGAGGTTGTTGGCCAATATCTCGCGATACATACATACTGTGCAGTCGTCCTGTCCCCTTTGCAGAAAAGCATCCCCAAAGAATGATGTTTCCACCTCCATGCTTCACGGTTGGGATGGTGTTCTTGGGGTTGTACTCATCCTTCTTCCTCCAAACATGGCGAGTGGAGTTTAGACCAAAAAGCTCTATTTTTGTCTCATCAGACCACATGAACATCTGCCATTCCTCCTCTGGATCATCCAGATGGTCATTGGCAAACTTCAGACGGGCCTGGACATGCGCTGGCTTGAGCAGGCGGACCTTGCGTGCGCTGCAGGATTTTAATCCATGACGGCGTAGTGTGTTACTAATGGTTTTCTTTGAGACTGTGGTCCCAGCTCTCTTCAGGTCATTGACCAGGTCCTGCCGTGTAGTTCTGGGCTGATCCCTCACCTTCCTCATGATCATTGATGCCCCACGAGGTGAGATCTTGCATGGAGCCCCAGACCGAGGGTGATTGACCGTCATCTTGAACTTCTTCCATTTTCTAATAATTTTGCCAACAGTTGTTGCATTCTCACCAAGCTGCTTGCCTACTGGCCTGTAGCCCATCCCAGCCTTGTGCAGGTTTACAATTTTATCCCTGATGTCCTTACACAGCTCCCTGGTCTTGGCCAATGTGGAGAGGTTGGAGTCTGTTTGATTGAGTGTGTGTCTTTTATACAGGTAACGAGTTCAAACAGGTGCAGTTAATACAGGTAATGAGTGGAGAACAGGAGGGCTTATTAAAGAAAAACTAACAGGTCTGTGAGAGCCGGAATTCTTACTGGTTGGTAGGTGATCAATCCGGGCGCATTTCATCCGGACGTGAAAATACTGCCCCGTCACCAAGAAGTTTTAAAGTCAGGACAGCGGAGTCCCAGAGTCTTCTTTCGAAAACGTCTGAAACCCTACCTCTTTTGAAGAGAATCTGAAATAACTCTCACGGCACACCCATACAGTTGCCATACCAGACGGTCATACAAGTCAGGATGCGCTCGATGGTGCAGCTGTAAAAGTTCCTAAGGATCTGAGGGGCCATGCCAAATTGTTTCAGCTTCCTGAGGGAGAAAAGGCACTGCCATGCCTACTTCATGGCTGTGCTGGTGTGAGAGGAACATGATAAGTCCTCAATGATGTGGACACCGACGCTCTCGAACCCTCTCCACTGTGGCCCGTCGATGTGGATGGGGTGTGCACCCACCCCTGTTCCCTGTAGACCACAATCAGCTCCTTGGTCTTGCTGACGTTAAGGGAGAGGTTGTTGTCCTGGCATCACACTGACAGGTCTTTGACATCCTCCCTATAGGCTTTCTCACCACCGTTGGTGATCAAGCCTAACACCGTCATGTCATCAGGAAAGTTAATTATGGAGTTGTGCGTGGCCACACAGTCGTGGGTGAATAAGGAGTACAAGAGGGGACTAAGCACACACCCCTGAGGAGAACCCATTTTGAGGGTCAGCGTGGTGGATGTGCTGTTGCCTAATCTTACCACCTGGGGTCGGCCCGTGAGGAAGTCCAGGATCCCGTTGCAGAGGGAGGTGTTCAGTCAGAAGGTCCCGAGCTTGATGACGTGCTTGGAGGGCACTATGGTGTTGAACGCTGAGCTGTAGTTGATGAACAGCATCCTCACATAGGTATTCCTCTTTTCTTGGTGGGAGCGGACAGTGTGGACTGCAACTGAGATGAAGTCGTCTGTGGATCTGTTGGTGCAATATGCAAATTGGAGTGGACCACGGGTGTCTGGGATGATGCAGTTGATGTGTGCCTTGACCAGAGTGCTACAGGGCGGTAGTCATTGTGGCAGGATGTCTTGGAGTTTTTGGGAACAGGAATGATGGTAGTCAGCTTGAAACATGTGGGGATTACAGGTTGGGGTTATGTCCATGGACACCAGCTAAGTAAATGAGCCTCTGGGGGGGGGTCTAGTGTATATTAGATAACAACTTGAAGAAACCTCTGTTACTGCTGCATACCGTTGTTGGAAATTGTTATATAAATAGCACTTTATCAGTTCAGTTCCTGTTAAGATAAAATGGCATTTAGCAGTTTTAGGACGTTGCAGGTGCTTATAGTGCATGTGGTAATATTTACAAAAATGGTACTGTTTGAGTCCAAAAATGACATTCAGAAGTTGCAGATAGAAATGACAACATTTTAAAATAAAGAACAATAGCAATGAGGAGCAACCAAAAGGCTACAAAAGACAAAACACCTAATAAAGCCCAGTGTTGTGAATGAGATAGATGTTCTCAGATAGTTTTCCTGTGAATCACTCTTCATGTTCAAACCATCTCAAAATGGATTGAATTACTCAATTATTTTACTTGAGATGATTTGGATATGAATGCTAATATTGACTTGCATTGGATTTGTGAGACCAATGCTAAAAAGTTAGAATTTGAAACAGTGGCCAGGTAAACTGAACCAAAGCATGGGTTGCTGTCATACCTTGTTCATAGACTGCTACAAGGTAAGGAAACCAATATATAATTTTGGAATTTGGTTGAACTATCCCTTTAACATTGAGGGGGGGGGGATTACATTTATTAACACCTAATAGCAAGAACATCACCGTCTAGTGGTCAGGACCTGGTAATATCAGAATGTAGGAAGGGACATAAACCTACAACTTCTATGACTAATTGTCTGAACAGGAGGGAAAATAATAGCAAATTCACTGAGAATGTATTACATAGGATGAAGAAACAATACTCCGAGCTGTACTACTTGTCAAAGGTAGAGAATGTATTGTATACTAGTTGTTGGGTTGGGATTTGTGTGGGGTGTGGGTTATACGTGGGTGGCTTTTGACAATTTCTTTGAAACCCTCATGTCTTACTCATGTAAGTGTTGGTCCAAATCCGATGTTATGTACTATATTTATTGAATATTATATGAATCCTATCATTTAAAAAATTTCCAATTTGGGTGCAATCAATTAGCTTAATTTCTCAGAAATCAAATTATATTTCAACAAAATATTGTTGCAGGAATGCTAATCTTACCCGTTTCTAACTACAGAAACAATTTCAGAGCAGTCGGAGAAGGTGGGTGTCATGGCTTGCTGAAATGACATTGAACGACCCACTACACTCGTAGAAAAAAAGGTTCCAAAAGGGTTCTTTGTCTCTCCACATAGGAGAACCCTTTAGGTTTTAGGTAGAACCCTTTTGGGGTCCATGTAGAACCTTCTATGGAAAGTGTTCTAGGATGTCCGTTGTGGGAATCTGTACCTATACAGTGCATTTGAAAAGCATACAGACCCCAATGCAGGAGTGGCTTCGGGACAGTCTCTGAATGTCATTGAGTGGCCCAGCCAGAGCTTGGACTTGAACCCAATTGAACCTCTCTGGATAGACCTGAAAATAGCTGTGCAGCGACGCTCCCCATCCAAACTGACAGAGCTTGAGAGGATCTGCAGAAAAGAATGCTTGTAACATGATACCCAAGAGGACTCAAGGCTGTAATTGCTGCCAAAGGTGTTTCAACAAAGTACTGAGTATGTAAATGTGATATTTTAGTTTTTGATTTGTAATCAATTTGATAGTGTGTAGATTTGATGAGGGAAAAAACGATTTAATACATGTTAGAATAATGCTGTAATGTAACAATGTGGAAAAAAATCAAGGGGTCTGTATACTTTCCGAATGCGCTGTGTATGACATGCGCAGACTGGGCTAGTAAACATCCTGACACTAGGGCCTTGTCGTGCCTCCTTATTTTAGATAATACTACATGGTGTCAGAGTGGTTTTAATAATGACAAAAACGTGAAGGACTTACCATGTAAATCATAAATCCATGCCGACAGACTCTTTCATAGCAAGGAGGGCACATTTTTGGAGATAAACAGCGCAGATCATCATTGGTCTTAGCTAACGAGTGAGGATTAGGTTACTGCTAGCAACATCTTACAAGAGGAAGAAACTGTCGGGATTTCAGTGTTGTCAACTCCAAGTTCAATGGACACTCTCACGAACATGAACAGGCCAGTGGCTAGTGCTGACGGATTTCGCATTAGCCCCACGAGAATTTTGATTGTATGTTCATTCAAAACTGGCCAAAATGGATCAGGCGCTTTGAGAAGTTTCAGACTTAAACATGGCAAATCTGGCATTTCAAGTTAATACACTGATTTACTCTATAGGTGATGAAGCTGGGGATATATTAAATGTTTCATTGTTGACTGAGGAAGAGAAACTTAACTACAGTGCAAGTAAAGACTTATGAAACGCATTTCGTAGGGAGACACAACATTATGTTTAAGAGAGGTAGGTTTAATGTGTGCAGAAGCAGGGTGAAACCGCTGGCAGATTTATCACAGCTGTTCAGAAGCTAGCAGAACATAGTCAGTTTGGCGCACTCAGGGAAGAACTGATCCGAGATCGGATTGTATATCAGAGAGACGTCAACTTACCAGCACAACTTAACAGCACAACCAGTACTACGACCAGGAATATGACTTTCCCAAAGTGGATCCTTTGTCTGCACCTCCGAAGGCATTTGAACTGATTCCAGAGGTCAACCCAAAACAACACTGTCGGAGGAGAGGGTGCTGGAGCGGTCTTCTAGTGAGGCTTCGGATGCGCGCACACCACCCACCGCTTCTGAGTATATTACTTGCTGATGTCCAGTCCCTAGTTAACAAAGTCAATGAAATTAGGGAAAGAGTAGCTTTCCAAAGAGAGATCCGGGATTGTAACATATTCTGTTTCACAGAGACATGGCTAGCTGGGGACATGCTGTCGGAGTCTGTACAGCCAATGGGATTTTCTCCTATAGGCAGAAACTAAAACAGGAAGCGCCCGGTCTATCTAACCCCGGTCTGACCAATCGGATTTCACGCTTCAAGATTGCTTCAATCACGTGGACTGGGATAAGTTCCGGGTAGCCTCAGACAACAACATTGACATATGCGCTGACTCGGTGAGCGAGTTTATAAGGAAGTGTATAGGAGATGTTGTACCCACTGTGACTAATAAAACCTTCACTAACCAGAAACCGTGGATTAATGGCAACATTCGCACAAAACTGAAATCACGTACCACCGCATTTAATCATGGCAAGGCGACTGGAAACATGGCCGAAAACAAAAAGTGTGGTTATTCCCTCCGTAAAGCAATCAAACAAGCAAAGCGTCAGTATAGAGACAAAGTGGAGTCTCAATTCAATGGCTGAAACATGAGACATATGTGGCAGGGTCTACAGACAATCACGGATTACAAAAAGAAAACCAGCCCCGTCGCAGATATCGACGTCTTGCTCCCAGACAATTTAAATAGCTCCTTTGAGCGCTTTGAAGACAATATAGTTCCACCGACACGGCCCGCTACTAAAGACTGATGGGCTCTTCTTCCCTGTGGCCGACATGAGTAAAACATTTAAATGTGTTAACCCTCGCAAGGCTGCCGGCCCAGACGGCATCCCTAGCCTCAGAGCATGTGCAAACCAGCTGGCTGGTGTGTTTAAGGACATATTCAATCAAACCCTATCCCAGTCTGCCGTCCCAACATGCTTCAAGATGGCAACCATTGTTCCTGTTCCCAAGAAAGCTAAGGTAACTGAACTAAATGACTATTGCCCTGTAGCACTCACTTCTAGACAAACTCCTAGACCTACTCCAATTTTCTTACTGCCCCAATAGGTCCACAGACAATGCAATAGCCATCAAACTGCACACTGCCCTATCCCATCTGGACAACAGAAATACCCATGTAAGAATGCTGTTCATTGACTACAGCTCGGCATTCAACACCATAGTACCCTCCAAACTCATCATTATGCTCGAGACCCTGGGTCTCGACCCCGCCCTGTACAACCGGGTCCTGGACTTCTTGACGGTCCGCTCCCAGGTGGTGAAGGTAGGAAACAACGTCTCCACTCCGCTGATCCTCAACACTGAAACGAAGTCTGGAGTCAGGAAAATAACCTCTCACTCAATGTCAGCAAAACAAAAGAGATGATCGTGGACTACCTGTTCACCCCTATTTACATTGACGGGACAGCAATGGAGAAGGTGGAAAGTTCCTCGGTGTACATATCACCGACAAACTAAAATGGTCCATGCACACAGATAGTGTGGTGAAGAAGGCACAACAGCGCCTCTTCAACCTCAGGAGGCTGAAAAAATGTGGCTTGTCACTGGAAACCCTCACTAACTTTTACAGGTGCACAATTGAGCGCATCCTGTCGGACTGTATCACCGCCTGGTACGGCAACTGTACCGCCCACAACCGCAAAGCTCTCCAGAGGGTGGTGTGGTCTGCACAACACATCACCAGGGGCAAACTACCTGCCCTCCAGGACACCTACACCACCCGATGTCACAGGAAGGCAAAAAGGATCATCAAGGACAATAACCGCCCGAGCCACTGCCTGTTCACCCCGCTACCATCCAGAAGGCGAGGTCAGTATAGGTACATCAAAGCTGGGACAGAGAGTTTGAAAAACATTGAGGCCATCAGATTATTAAACAGCCACCACTAGCAGAGAGAGGCGGCTGCCTACCTACAGACTTGATTTCATTGGCCACTTTAATAGATGGAACACTAGTCACTTTAATTATGTTTACATATCACGCATTACTCATCTCATATGTATATACTGTATCCTTCACTATCTATTCTACTCTCCATACAACTCTCCTTCCGTGGCCTCCAACTGCTCTTAAATGCAGGGGAAACTAAATACATGCTATTCAACCGATCCCTGCCCGCACCTGCTCGCCGTCCAGCATCACTACTCTGGACGGCTCTGACTTAGAATAAGTGGACAATTACAAATACATGGGTGTCTGGTTAGACTAAACTCTCCTTCCAGACTTACATTAAGCATCTCCAATCCAAAATGAAATCTAGAATTGGCTTCCTAAATCGCAACAAAGCATCCTTCACTCATGCTGCCAAACATACCCTTGAAAAACTGACCATCCTACCGATCCTCGACTTCGGTGATGTCATCTATAAAATAGCCTCCAACACTCTACTCAACAAACTGGATGCAGTCTATCACAGTGCCATCCGTTTTGTCACCAAAGCCCCATACACTACCCACCATTGCGACCTGTACGATCTCATTGGTTGGCCCTCGCTTCATACTCGTCACCAAACTCACTGGCTACAGGTTATCTACAACTCTCTGCTAGGTAAAGCCCCGCCTTATCTCAGCTCACTGGTCACCATGGCAGCACCCACTCGTTGCACGCGCTCCAACAGGTATATGGTCACCCCCAAAGCCAATTCCTCCTTTGGTCGTCTTTCCTTCCAGTTCTCTGCTGCCAATGACTGGAACGAACTGAAAAAATTTCTGAAGATGGAGACTGATGTCTCCCTCACTCGCTTTAAGCACCAGCTGTCAGAGCAGTTACAGTAGGTCAGCTAATTCTGGGGGAAGTAGGGGGGGGGGGGGGGGGGGGGATGCTGGCTGGCACTCCGACATTAAACTGTAGTCATTTCAACCAGACACAGGTGTAGCAGTGACATCAATCCCCACTAGGCTGTATAGCTACAGTAGAGATGGCTTGCTACACACAAAAAACTGTACAGGCCCAGTAATAAGATATTACCAGTGGTAGGGGAGATTGTGTGTAAACTGGAGAGTAAAGAGAAGCGCCATCCAGCCTGTATTCGTCATTGACTCTCTGGCCAGACCGCTGCCGGGGCTGCCAGCAATTGAAGCATTGCAACTCATTGAGAGAGTGAGTGAACTGGACGACCCAGGGGAGGTTTTCAAAAGTGATTTCTGGCCTAGGAAGGCTAGAAGGTGACTACAAAATCCACCTGAAGGAGGATGCAGTCCCCTATGCCCTTATCACCCCATGCTGTGTGCCTATCCCTTTGGAAGGATGGAAGAAATTGGGTATGCGTCTAAAATAGAGAGTCCCACTGATTGGTGTGCAGGGATGGTGGTGGTCCCATAAGCCAATGGGGACATTACTAACTTGAATGAGGCACTGCAGAGAGAGACATATCTTACAATCAGTGGAGAACTCACTGGCTTAGTTGGATGGTTCACAGGTCTTCACAAAGCTGGATGCCCGCTCAGGCTTCTGGCAGATACTCCTGTCACCAGAGAGTAGGGCGCTCCCACCGTTTGGCCGGTACGGTTTCAACATTTTGCCATTTGGAATCGCTCCCGGTCCTGAGCATTTCCAAAGACGCATGTCCCAGCTGTTGGATGGGCTGAGGGGCATCATAGTCCACGTGGACGGCGTGCTCATGTGCAGACGGGACAGAGCAGAACATGATGAAAGACTGGCCTGACACTCAATGAAAAATGCCCCTTTGCACAGTCAAACGTCTTGTTCTTGGAACACAAAATCAGTGCAGCTGGAAAAGAGCCGGACCCGGAGAAGATCAGCACTCTCACAGACATGCCCATCCCCCAGAACGTGGCTGGAGTCAGGACCTTCTTAGGCATGGCCACATATGTGAGTAACTTTCAGACACAACCAAACCCCTGAGAGACTGACTAGCCAAAGAGAATGACTCAGAATGACTCAAAAGAGAATGACATGCAACAGGCAGCATTTGACAAAATCAGAGGACACCTGGCCTCACAGAGAGTGCTGGCCCAGTAACGCCCCCATGCTAAGACAAATGTGTCAGCAGAGGCACCATCCTTTGGGCTAGGGGCGGTCCTCACACAGATGCAGGACAACATGGAGTGGTGTCCAATAACATACATCTCACAAAGCTTATCTGACACAGAGCAAAGGCATGCACAAGTGGAGAAGAAGGCGTTGGCTATCACATGGGCATGTGAAATGCTCAGGCAATAGTTAATTGGCCTTCAACTTACAGCAGAGACTGACCACAAACCACTGTTGGCTCTGTTAGGGACAAAAGCACTGGACGACTTGCCTCCCAGAGTTCTGCGCTTCCGCCTCAGATTGCTGAGGTTCACCTACAAGATGGTATATGTGCCAGGCAAGGCACTGAACACAGCAGATGCACTCTCCAGGGCCCCAATTAAACATCCATTAACAGAGGAGAAGCCATGTCTAGAGGGTGAGGTACAGGTGTCTGTTAATGGAGTAAGAGACAGCATACCTGTGTCTCAGAACAAACTGCAGCAGATTGCAGAGGAGCAACAGCGAGACCATCTGCCGACAGAGAGTACAGGAGTTCAAAAAAGAATGGCCTAAGGCCTAGGCAGTAGGCTCTGCCTCAGCTTCTGAAGCCCTATTGGGTGCACCAAAGTGACTTCCACCGTAATGGAGACCTACTCATGAACAGTCAATGGATAGTTATACCAGAGACTCTACAACCAGAAATGCTAAACTGAGTTTATGAGGATACATGAGGATATCCAATTGTAGACTGAGGGCTCTACAGTTGGTGTGGTGGCTTGGTCTAAGTACTCAGATTGCCAAGCTGGTGGCCCAGTGTGAGGTGTGTGCAAAATGTCAACCTTTATCATCCTGAACCAATGATGGCAACTGAGCTGCCAAAACGGCCATGGCAAAAGGTAGGGGCAGATATGTTCTCTTGGATTAGATTACTATTCAAGATACATTGAAATAGCAAAGACACCCATAACCACATCAGCTGGTGTTATCAATGGATTAAAGTCATTTTTTTTCCAGGCAAGGGGTAGCTGAGGTCCTGGTTGCTTTTTCTGTATAATATGACTTCACACATGTGACCAGTAGCCCCTACCATACACAGAGAAGTGTCAAGGCAGAGAGGGCTGTGAAAACAGTCAAGGGACTGCTGAAAAATAACAAGGATCTGTATAGGGCTCTGTTTGCTTACAGAGTCACACCACTGCATCATGGACAGAAGGCTACACTCCCCATTGCCTGTCTCACCGGCTCAGGTTAACAAGCTCGCCCAAAAAGTGATGTGAAGCCACCAGAGTGGCTGAAAGACTATGTTATGTGAATAGAATACATACTGTTGAGGGGACCATACCCAGCAAAAATAAAGATTTTACCTAAGTTAATGCATAGTTCAGACTGTGTAATTTCATGCTTTCATGGTGTTTCAGAATGGGAAGTAGCATGTTAAAGAAAATAATACTTGTTTCAAAACTGCATTTCAGTTATGCTTCAGTGATTATGCATGTTGAATTCTTGTTCATCGGAGAGGGGAAGATGTAGTAAGATGTCCCTTGTTTTCGTGTGCGTAAAAACAGTGATCGCCTATTACATGAGCTTCCACATTCGCTACAGAAGTGGAAAAGATGGAAAAACGTTTCTTTTCTCTGTAAATTATCACAGCTGGAAGATACATTTAAAGAGACACAAGTGAACAAGCTTAAATCTGCTCCATCTCCAACAAACAAATCAATAAATCTATAAGAACCACGGGTCTTAAACATGAATGACCCAAGATGCTACCAAACTTTAAGTAAAGTTGACTGCCGACAAACGTACGTAGAATATAATGTTGCCAATGACTTTTGTGTAATCTGGTAAGCATGAGCTTGAATATTCCCTGTCGGTTTGGCATGGGTGGATTTCAGATATGTTAGCACACATCCTAAACTCTTCCTCTTCTCTCAACATAGTATTGCAATATGTGTTCCAGACAATGGGGGGGCACTAGCGGTTTCCCATTTACTTATTATTGGGTAATTCCAATGACCAGATTTAAGTGGTTCTACCTAGACATGAACTAAAAACATGCCTCCCTGTTACGTCACATGAAAATCGAAATGTGTCATAACACATTCAGCTTTAGAGTCATGTGTCAACCATAGAGCCATCGTCATTGGTTCGACCATGTTGTCCACACAGAGTAGACGGCTGTGACCCTTTCTAACGCCGGAGAGTGTAGTTAAGGTAAATCACTGGTTTCCCAGATAGTTAGCAGCCTGCGCTATAAGCCGGATTGTTACACAGGTTATGGCAGTTGAACAGCTCAGAGACAACTGGTTTAGCTTCCCATGCCTCAGACTCTCTCCATAGGGAGCTACTAATTCAAGTGCGATTTCAGTTCCTTGCATGTTGAATTTTACAATGTTGGCATAGCCCTTTCCTGTAGTCAATGACCAAAAGCAACCTCTTTGGCGTCATGGGAGGAAAGTAAAAAAATAAATACAGTTTTTCTATGTCAAACAGTTTTGTTATATTTCTGTCTTCTGAGATGTATATAAAGTGTAATATTAGGATGTAATACATTTAAACTCTATATCTGATATGGTACAGGTTTCATATTTTTTTAAGCCCATAGATGTGTGTGAGGTGTATATTTTTGTTTCAAAGTAGATTTGTATAAGATTACCAATAATCACTGTGTGACCTTGACCCAGTAAAAAGTTAAATCTTTCTGGGGTTTAATTTAGTGTTTATAAGTGTTTCCCTTTCAAATTGTTCTCTGGGAAAGAGAATACAGTCAGTGTTGTTTGGGGATTCACCCTATTATAGTATATGATATAGTCAGACTTACACAGGTCTGCTAAGCATGACACTACCAAACCAAATTTAACTGTAGCGCAATAGCCTCTGGGACAGTGATTTTGACATAGACACTTAGCACCTTACATTGTGCCGTTGGTCCGCTCATGTTTCATTTAAGACACTAACAGTGATTACCATCCTCCCACATAAGCCCCCAGTTTACACTGACAAAAGAGGATACCACGTGTCCTTACCGTTTGCCCGGCTTATCCAGACTCGTCTGTGTGTCTAACTTTTCGCTTGACTTCCAGGTGAGAACTGCATGGGATCAATATGGCCAATACTCCTCCGTCTTCCGCTCAGGCGAGGCAGAGTAGAGGAGAGAGGTGTATCAGCTCTCCCTTCAGTCCAGTAATGAAGCAGTCAGAAAGTAGAGGTGTTAGCCTTCAGGACTACCAGGCTGCTGCATTTGTGCATCTGCTGAAGACCATTGTCACACGTCCAGAGGTTCCGCTGGTGGAGGAAGATGCCCAGAGTCCCCATAGTCTTAACTTCAGGTGTTCAGAGTGACTTATCAAAGCCTAGGTGTTAGGGCAGATACAGAGCTTTTTTAGTAAGGGTATGAAACACAACGTCTGTTAGTAGTGTAGAGTTGTTTCCTCCAGATGATTCTACCTCCTTCACACACAGCCAGACTGCCAGGTAGGGTGAAGGAGACCTGCCAGACTTTCAGAGAGAGAATCTGCCCTAGAAATCCAGCAACTCTTATGGCAATAAACAATCAGCCCACAGTTTAACAATTTGTAAATCAACATAAATTGTCTAGAAATCTCCTGCAGTGTGTTGAGTAAATGGAATGTTATTTACGCAGTACTGAAATATTTTAAAATCTCATGAGAGTACTTTTTAAACTCCAAGATCCAGATGAGTTTGATCAGTCTGTCCATTTCCCTGCGTTTAGAACACAACACTCTCTGAACAAGATGAGACGTTCCAAGACGGAGCTATTCACCCCACAGATTCCTTCAATGCGAGTTAATTACAGCTCTGTCCTCACAGAGTAAGAGAGAGAGAGTGACTCCAGCCTTAATCTAAATTACACAATAATTTGCGAATCCCGGTGCTGCAGCGATGGAAGTTTCAGAGATACTGAGTGTCCCGACTAAGTAGGCGCGCCGCTGATTGTAAGCACGGCAGCTGCTACCTGTCATCCACAGAGAAAGAGAAACAGGCAGACACTGAAATAATGTTCCTTCTGCAAATTCAAAGTAACCTCTTCTGTTGGTGTACAGTGTAGTGTAGTAGACTATTCTGCTTTTCGTAAGCCTGCTTGTGTCAGAGAGCCCAGTTTTACACTGCTAAGGTACGGAGGGATGGGAGCGCAGGATGGACAGAGGGGGGAGCTAAGTGGAAGAAGGGGGTGAGGGATTGAATAGCTTCATCACTCTTTCGCCCCCTTTCTCCGCCTCCTCGTTTCCTCCCCTCCCCTTTAAGACATAAATACATTCAAATACACACACGCATGCACGCACACGCACTCAGACACATTCACACACACCATTGGCAGACTCAAGTCTAATCAAAGGAGGCTGGCTTAGAATATCTCGGGACTGCAGTTGATTCATGTGCGTGTGCTTATGCTCGTGTCACAGTCTGCACTGACCTCTGCACAAAGGATAAAGATGCATTATGTAGGTACATTTACATTAGCAGAGCCAAAAGAGTAAGTGACATAATAAAATCCTTTATATCCTGTGTGCTGAGGGCTGGTCTGATGATTTATTAATTTAAAAAATGATCCATCAAACTTTTCATCTATAGGTTATACAATTTGCCTACGTTTTTCAGCCTAGTTACCAAAGGTCCAATCTGTTACTCAACATCAGGTGGGCAAGAAGTCCATTATGCTGAACGTAAATATCCTGACAAGAACAGAGCAAGAGGAGTTGGTTTTGGGAGGCACATTTCTAATGCTTCCAGGGTGGGGTAGTTAACATACATAAACACATACATACACATAGCAAGATCTGACAAATACCTACAGATGTTTAGGGATCTGATTACCTTACCCCCGTTTACCTTCTACCTGCTTTTGACCAGCCCAAAAAGTCCAGTACAAAACAAAGAGCCAATAAGCCTACGTATGCAGGCCCCACCTATAGGATAGGAGTGTTGTTTCAGTGATACTCTATGCATTTATATACATTTAATGGCCATTTTAAGCCCAACCCCTAACGACCCATAACTCTAGTTTAATCACACATTAACACATCAATACCCAGTTAAGACCATGTTGACAAACATCATATTTGACCTTCAGCAGTATTTACATAAACACATTCCTGCCGCGGAGAGAAATTTTCTTAGTTTATGGACATGTGGATTTGAAAACAATCAATGATAGGATTTTGTCGAAAGCTTCCCTCCAATGGGAGACATTTGGTAAATTTCTAGGTGCAGCTTTTGGCACGAGTTCAATGACTTTCACAATACTTCTACTTGTTTGGGATTACAGCGCTTAAAGGGAAAAATCAAAGCACTGTTTTCCTTTTTGGTTTCCAATAGATACAACGATATGTTTAGGAAGGGTGGTGGGTGTGGTCTAAAAGAATGGACAGCAGTAGTGATCACTTTGTTTGCTAAAACAACTGTCCTCTTGGTAAATAATGTTTTCAGTGAGGGCAGGAACTGAAAAGTGAATGTGAGAGAAGGAGTGCTATTCATGTGGTTTCCTGTCCGGTGTGTACACCCATATAGCTGCTTCATGACAACTGCTTTTATATAATCAGTGCATACCTGGGGCAACTGTATGGATTCTAGGGTAGGTCATATTGTCCACTGAAAAGGCATTGAGGTATCAAAATATTCTGAATAGGTCTCATTTCAATGAACAGCAATGGCAATGTTGTATATTGTTATATGTACAATGTATCTAAAAATGCTTTCTCTGTAAGACTATTCTGAGAAGCACCTTTCAGTATTAAAGACACTTTGGCTCACATAAAGTTAGATTTCAATTGTGTTCACATACTAAGTATGCGCATGATGGACACCTGGCTGGGAAGGATGTGGAAGTAAACGTGTTGTAAGAGCAAATGTCAAAAACAGCCCATCTAGCATTGAAAACTAACAACGATGATTATTCCAAGCTTTTCCTTATACCAAATGATTGATGACAAAAATATTCAAGTATACAATTGAAAAGCTATTTCTTCAAAGAGAACGACTCATTCAATCATTTGTTTTGGTACTTTCCACATGTACTGTAGCTTGTTTTTGGTGGCTGGTCCAAACATTGTTGGAGGAGTGCAGCATTTCCCTGGAGCTAACTCTGCAGATAGCACTACTGTGGGATTTGAAAAGTCATAGTCAATCGATCAATAATATAATAATACTTAATAATACTATGTATATTTGTAAACAACAGCTGGTGCACAATATCTAAGGAAGTCTCTAGGTTTTGCTCGCCTGATGTAGAGTATCTCATGATAAGCTGTAAACCACACTATCTACCTAGAGAGTTTTCATCTCAATTTTTCTTAGCAGTCTACATACCACCACAGACTGATGCTGGCACTAAGACCGCACTCAATGCGCTGTATTACGTCATAAGCAAACAGGAAAATGCTTATCCAGAGGCGGCACTCCTAGTGGCCGGGGACTTTAATGCAGGGAAACTTAAATCTATTTGACCAAATTTCTATCAGCAAGTTAAATGTTCAACCAGAGGGGGAAAAAACTCTAGACCACCTTTACTCCACACACAGAGATGCGTACAAAGCTCTCCCTCGCCCTCTATTTGGCAAATCTGACCATAATTCTATCATCCTGATTCCCTCTTACAAGAAAAAAATGAAAGCAGGAAGCACAAGTGACTCGGTCTGTAAAAAAGTGGTCAGATGAAGCAGATGCTAAACTACAGGACTGTTTTGCTATCACAGACTGGAACATGTTCCAGGATTCTTCCGACGGCATTGAGGAGTCCACCACATCAGTCACTGGCTTTATCAATAAGTGCATCGACGACGTTGTCCCCACAGTGACCGTAAATACATGCCCCAACCAGAAGCCATGGATTACAGGCAACATCTGCACTGAGCTAAAGGCTAGAGTTGCCGCTTTCAAGGAGTGGGACTCTAACCCGGAAGCTTATTAGGAATCCCGCTATGCCTTCCGACGAACAGGCAAAGCGCCAAAACAGGACTAAGATCGAATCGTATTATGCCAGCTCCGATGCTCGTCGGATGCATTTGTACTTGTATTTGTATTTGTCATAGATCCCCATTTGCTTTGCTGCTTTGGCAGTAGCTACTCTTCCTGGGGTCTAGCAAAATTAAGGCAGTTTATACCATTTTTAAACATTACAATACATTCACAGACTTCACAACACACTGTGTGCCATCAGGCCCCTACTCCACCACTACCACATACAGTGGGGCAAAAAAGTACTTAGTCAGCCACCAATTGTGCAAGTTCTCCCACTTAAAAAGATGAGAGAGGCCTGTAATTTTCATCATAGGTACACTTCAACTATGACAGACAAAATGAGAAAAAAAATCCAGAAAATCACATTGTAGGATTTTTTTTGGAATTTATTTGCAAATTATGGTGGAAAATAAGTATTTGGTCAATAACAAAAGTTTATCTCATACCTTTGTTATATACCGATGGTTTACAGTTATATAGCGACGGTTCACAGTTCATAGCTTCCGGCGACGGTCCCCAGTCCAGAGCTTCCGGGGGTGTTGGCTTTGGGGATGACCAGTGAAATATACAGTTGAAGTCGGAAGTTAACATACACTTAGGTTGGAGTCATTAAAACTAGTTTTTCAACCACTCCATAAATTTAGTGTTAACAAACTATAGTTTTGGCAAGTCGGTTAGTCGGCTTTGTGCATGACACAAGTACTTTTTTCAACAATTGTTTACAGACAGATTATTTCACTTATAATTCACTGTATCACAATTCCAGTGAGTCAGAAGTCTACATACACTAAATTGACTGTGCCTTTAAACAGCTTGGAAAATTCCAGAAAATGATGTCATGGCTTTAGAAGCTTCTGATTTGTCATGCCCTGACCTTAGAGATCCTTTTATTTCTCTATTTGGTTAGGCCAGGGTGTGACTAGGGTGGGCATTCTAGTTTTTTTTCTAGGTTGGCCTAGTATGGTTCCCAATCAGAGGCAGTTGTCATTCGTTGTAACTAATTGAGGATCATATTTAGGCAGCCTTTTCCCACCTGTTGTTTCTGGGATCTTGATTTTGTATTGTTGCTTTTGAGCCCGACAATGCTGGACGTTTCGTTTTGTTATTCTTTATTTGTTTTGTTGCTGGTTCACATTAATAAATATGATGAACTTTGGTCCAATCCTTCCAACAACGATCGTTACATGATTTGAGTCAATTGGAGGAGTACCTGTGGATGTATTTCAAGGCCTACCTTCAAACTCAGTGCCTCTTTGCATGACATCATGGGAAAATCAAAAGAAATCAGCCAAAAGAATTGTAGACCTCCACGAGTCTGTTCATCCTTGGGAGCAATTTCCAAACGCCTGAAAGTACCACGTTCATCCGTACACAAGTATAAACACAATGGGACCATGCCGCCGTAATACTGCTCAGGAAGGAGATGCATTCTGTCTCCTAGAGATGAATGTACTGTGGTGCGAAAAGTGCAATCAATCCCAGAACAACAGCAAAGGACCTTGTGAAGATGCTAGAGGAAACAGGTACAAAAGTATCTATATCCACAGTAAAACAAGTCCTATATCAGCTTATAACCTGAAAGCCCACTCAGCAAGGAAGAGGCCACTGCTCCAAAACTGCCATAAAAAAGCCAGACTACGGTTTGCAACTGCACATGGGGACAAAGATCGTACTTTTTGGAGAAATATCCTCTGGTCTGATGAAACAAAAATAAAACTGTTTGGCAGTAATGACCATCGTTATGTTTGGAGGAAAAAGGGTGAGGCTTGCAAGCCGAAGAACACCATCCCTGCCTCGAAGCGAGTATAGAAGTAGTTTCGCTTGTCTGGTAGGCTCGTGTCACTGGGCAGCTCTCGGCTTTGCTTCCCTTTGTAGTCTGTAATGGTTTGCAAGCCCTGCAACAAAAGCCACAAAAGCCCTTGCATTTTAAAATGTTTACTAACGACATTACACTGACTTTGAGTAAAACCTGAGTTTCTATGTATGCGGATGACTCAACACTATACTCGTCAGCTACTACAGCGACTGAAATGACTGCGACACTCAACAAAAAGCTGCAGTTAGTTTCAGAGTGGGTGTTAACGTATAAGTTAGCCCTAAATATTTGTAAAACTAAAACCATTCTATTTGGAACAAAACACTCACTAAACCCTAAACCTCAACTAAATCTTGTCATAAATAATGCGTAATTTGAGCAATTTGAGATGACTTAAAGTCATGGAGTAACACTCGATTGTGGTCACCATAGCGACACCCACCCCTAGCATGCACTCCAGCAGGTACAGTTGAAGTCAGAAGTTTACATACACCTTAACCAAATACATTTAAACTCAGTTTTTCACATTTCCTGACATTTAATCCAAGTAAAAATTCCATCTCAGGTCAGTTAGGATCTTTATTTGAAGATTGTGAAATGTCAGAATAATAGTAGAGAGAATTATTTATTTCAGCTTTTATTTCTTTCATCACATCCCCAGTGGGTCAGAAGTTTACATACACTCAATTAGTATTTGGTAGCATTGCCTTTAATTGTTTAACTTGGGTCAAATGTTTCAGGTAGCCTTCCACAAGCTTCCCACAATAAGTTGGGGGAATTTTGGCTCATTCCTGACAGAACTGGTGTAACGGAGTCAAGTTTGTAGGCCTCCGTGCTCGCACACGCTTTTTCAGTTCTGCCCACAAATGTTCTATAGGCTTGAGGTCAGGGCTTTGTAATGGCCACTCCAATACCTTGGCTTTGTTGTCCTTAAGCCATTTTGCCACAACTTCGGAAGTATGCTTGCGGTCATTGTCCATTTGGAAGACCCATTTGCAACCAAGTTTTACCTTCCTGACTGATGTCTTGAGATGTTGCTTCAATATATCCACGTAATTTTCCTACCTCATGATGACATCTATTTTGTGAAGTGCACCAGTCCCTCCTGCAGCAAAGCACCCCCACAACATGATGCTGCCAACCCGTGCTTCACGGTTGGGATGGTGGTCTTCGGCTTGCAAGCCTCCCCTTTTTTCCTCCAAACATAACGATGGTCATTATGACCAAACAGTTGTATTTTTGTTTCATCAGACCAGAAGACATTTCTCCAAAAAGTATGGTCTTTGTCCCCATGTGCAGTTGCAAACTGTAGTCTGGCTTTTTTATGGCAGTTTTGGAGCAGTGGCTTCTTCCTTGCTGAACAGCCTTTCAGGTTATGTCGATATAGGACTCGTTTTACTGTGGCTATAGATACTTTGTACCTGTTTCCTCCAGCATCTTTACAAGGTCCTTTGCTGTTGTTCTGTGATTGATTTGTACTTTTCGCACCAAAGTACGTTCATCTCTAGGAGACAGAAAGTGTCTCCTTCCTGAGCAGTATGACGACGGCGTGGTCCTATGGTGTTTATACTTGCGTACTATTGTTTGTACAGATGAACGTAGTACCTTCAGGCATTTGGAAATTGCTCCCAATGATGAACCAGACTTGTGGAGGTCTACATTTTTTTCTGAGGTCTTGACTGATTTCTTTTGATTTTACCATGATGTCAAGCCAAGAAGCACTGAGTTTGAAGGTAGGCCTTGAAATACATCCACAGGTTCATCTCCAATTGACTGAAATTATGTCAATTAGCATATCAGAAGCTTCTAAAGCCAATTTTCAAAGCTGTTTAAAGGCACAGTCAACTTAGTGTATGTAAACCTCTGACCCACTGGAATTGTGATACAGTGAATTAAAGTGAAATAATCTGACTAAAGAATTGTTGGATAAATGACTTGTGTCATGCACAATGTAGATGTTCTAACCAACTTGCCAAAACTATAGTTTGTTCACAAGACATTTGTGGAGAGGTTGAAAAACGAGTTTTAATGACTCCAGTGTATGTGAAATTCCGACTTCATTTTTGATGGGGATTGGATATGATGCAGGCTATTAAATTGATGGAAGCTACAATCTATCTGCAGTATTAAAGCTGATCAACCCCATAGAAAAATGTATAAGTAGATAAATAAATAAAAGGCATCAAGTCTCCAGGTACACTACATGGCCAAAAGTATGTGGACACCCCTTCAAATTTGTGTATTTGGCTATTTCTGCAAGGCCCATTGGTCACAGGCGTTTAAAGTCGAGCACACAGCCATGCAATCTCAATTAACGAACATTGGCAGTAGAATGGCTGTATATAAGAGCACAGTGACTTTCAACGTGGCACCATCATAGGATGCCACCTTTCTAACAAGTCAGTTCGTCAAAGTTCTGCCATTCTAGAGCTGCCCCAGTCAACTGTGAGTGGTGTTATTGTGAAGTGTCTAGGAGCAACAATGGCTCAGCCGCAAAGTGGTAGGCCACACAAGCTCACACAAAGGGAACACAAAGTGTTGAAGCGTGTAGAGCATAAAAATCGTCTGTCCTCATTTGCAACACTCACCTCCGAGTTCCAAACTGCCCCTGGAAGCAACATCAGCACAATAACTGTTCGTTGGGAGCTTCATGAAATGGGTTCCCGTGGCCGAGACACATGCCTAAGATCACCATTCGCAATGGCAAGCGTCGGCTGGAGTGGTATAATGCTCACCTTCATCGGACTGGAGCAGTGGAAACACATTCTCTGGAGTGATGAATCTCACTTCCCCATCTGGCAGTGTGGGGACAAATCTGTGTTTGGCGGATGCCAGGAGAACGCTACCTGCCCTAATACATAGTGCCAATTGTAAAGTTTGGTGGAGGAAGAATAATGGTCTGGGGCTGTTTTTCATGGTTCGGTCTAGGCCCTTTAGTTCCAGTGAAGAGAAATGTTAATGCTACAGCATACAATGACATTGTAGACGGTTTTCTGCTTCCAACATTGTGGCAACAGTTTGGGGAAGGCCCTTTCCTGTTTCAGCATGACAATGCCCCTGTGCACAAAGCGTGTTCCAGAAATGGTTTGTTGAGATCGGTGTGGAAGAATTTGACTGGCCTGCACAGAGATCTGACCTCAACCCCATCGAACACCTTTGGGATGAATTGGAACGCCGACTGAGAGCCTGGCTTAATCGCCAAACATCTGTGACTGACCTCACTAATGCTCTTGTGGCTGAATGGAAGCAAATCCCCACAGCAATGTTCCAGCATCTAGTGGAAAACCTTCCCAGAAGAGTGGAGGCTGTTATATTTTGGAATGAGATGTTCGACGAGCAGGTATCCACATACTTTTGTCAATGTTATGTATGTTGGACATGTAAGTTTAATTTTCCCATAAAATGCCACATGGGATGGAAAATAGGAAGGATTACACCTCAGGGAATCCTTAGTTACTGCATTTCAGTTTTAATAATTTATTTCACAGCCAAGGTTTATAACTCTACTTTGTATTGTATTTGGCAGTGTCAGACAAGCCGCCAGGTAAGCACCCTCTTCCCTCTGATCTTAGCTAAAATAAACAGTTGGGTAAAGTAGGTAGGGCGCTATGCACAAAAAATAAAAAGTCCCTATGCCTGCACTTGTTCCCTTGGTGCAGAGGTAGGACAATGTGTCCAGATAGAAGAATACTCAAGCTGAGTGGGTACAGTGGATGTGCATACTGTTGAACCAATAAGGTGGGGTGTGATCAGAAGAGGGTCTGTTGGTGGACAATGATTGGCTGATGGTTGTGGATGACTGGCTCTGTATGTGATATGATTGGCTGCTGGATGGGGATGACTCTGTAGAAGGTGTCGGTTCTTTGACACCCTCTCATCAATTGTCACCTCAACCTCCACTTGAAACTGTTCAGCAGGAGCAGGCAGAGTGCACTGATTGGAGATAAAAATGAGGACATGCCCTGTGTGCTTTTAGCCCTGCTTTTACCCTTGTGAAACATAATCTTCAGTGCTGTCTGTTTGAAATGCAGCTGATCTGTCTTTTTATTATAGAAGCTGTTTCTGTAGTAGTACAGTGATTGGTGTAACAGTAGTGATAAAAGTACTGGTAGTATCTATCCATCATATTTCTTCAATGGTACAAATCAATCATATTCTGTCTCCAGTAACTGGGAAATCCTTGTTGAAACAAGCTGGCACTTATAGATGCAGCTATAACCTAATTGGATCCAGCAGCTGTGGGAATTAGAAAACATGGGATGTGTTACATAAAGAGAGAGAACTGCCGATATTAAAGCTACTGTGGTTGGCACCTCAGCAGTAGACCAAAGAAAATAAGATTCAAGAAAACACTTTTCCATTGAAACTACTTATTTCAGGAAAAAAGATAATTATATTATTTTATTTTGCCTCATTTTACATGGATCTGCTGTCCATAAAGGAGAAGTCTGGGGGTTTTTTGCAATCAAAGTGTTGGCTTGAATGTCAGACATCTCTTAATTGTTTAAAGCACACTGTTTTAGCCCAGTCATTATAGTAAAGGAAAACATATATATATCTGGTTGGCAACTATTAACATGTCCAAACGGTGGCACCACATGTGACACCAAAAACAAATAACTTGTATGAGATGTCCTGATTTTGTTTTCATAACTTGAGTTTTCCAAACCCTTACCCAGAGTTTTCCAACACTGACACCCATTTCCAGTCCAATTGGGCATGTGTGGTTAATGTGGTAGACTAATGAGGGAACATAACTTCTCGTTAACTCTGTGGCATCAAGGTCTGGTTACAGAAGATTAAGCTTTCAACATTCGTTGACGTTTTCACACAAATTCACCAACAGTATCTTGAACCAGAAATAGTTTCATTAGAAACAATCACCTTAAGGGAAACTGGTAGAAAGGTATCACCTGGTCCACCATTCAACATTCAGTACATCCTTTCTATCACAAAATCAATCAAGTACACCACATGAAACCTCAAATTATTTAAAGAATGCAAATGTTTTCAGATACACATATGGCTCAAATAAATTCAAACAAAGTCAGCCAGTGATTTTGGGGTGGTATGTCATTGCGCAAGCTGCACATTGATTGAATCCATCTGCCATTGAACTTACAGATAGTTGGTAGCTGTTGAGGATCATTGGACAGATTGACATGTGTGGTGATGGTGACCACAGTTATTGGAGACTCCTGTGTGGCTGATCTCATGTGGTTCTCTACACTTGGAGTGCAGTAACACTGTATACTACAGTACACTTGCCTTAGTTCTAGTAAGACCTGAACATTGTTATACCAGATGCAATGTTTCAGATTGTTCCTCTGGGCAGAGTTACTGATCTGCTGTCACAAATTCTGACAGGCAGAGAAAATACAGGTCATCCTCTTGTTCTTTAGTAGGTCTTTGATGACTCACAGTTCATAATCTATGCATAGTCACTTTATCCTACATGTACAAATTACCTTGACTCAGCTATACCCCCGCAAATTTACTTGGTACAGGTAACCCCTGTATATAGCCTCGTTTTTGTTATGTAATCTTATTGTATTACATTTTTTACTTTAGTTTATCTGACAAAAAAATTCTTAACTCTATGTCTTGAACTTCATTGCTGGTTAAGGGCTTGTAAGGAAGCATTTCACAGTCAAATTTGATTTGTTGTTCTGGGATTGATTTGCACTTTTCGCACCAAAGTACGTTAATCTCTAGGAGACAGAGTGCATCTCCTTCCTGAGCGGTAAAATGGCTGCGTGGTCCCATGGTGTTAATACTTGCATACTACTGTTTGTACAGATGAACGTGGTACCTTCAGACATTTGGAAATTGCTCCCAAGGATGAACCAGACTTTTGGAGGTCTACAATTTATTTTCTGAGGTCTTGGCTGATTTCTTTTGATTTTCCCATGATGTCAAGCAAAGAGGCACTGAGTTTGAAGGTAGGCCTTGAAATATATCCACAGGTACACCTCCAATTGACTCAAATGATGTCAATTAGCCTATCAGAAGCTTCTAAAGCCATCACATCATTTTCTGGAATTTTCCAAGCTGTTTAAACGCACAGTCAACTTAGTGTATGTTAGCTTCTGACCCACTGCAATTGTGTGAAATAATCTGTCTGTAAACAATTGTTGGACAAATTACTTGTGTCATGCACCAAGTAGATGTCCTAACCGACTGGCCAAAACTATAGTATGTTAACAAGAAATTTGTGGAGTGGTTGAAAAACAAGTTTTAATGACTCCAACCTAAGCGTATGTAAACTTCCGACTTCAGCTGTATGTGTTATAACAACACCATGGTGAATTTTTCTTGCTGGTTCCCTTTTTCTCTGCTTTTATCCAACTCTAACTTCAAACTGGGTTTTGAAAGGCTGCTCTTTGTTCATTAAATTCATTTGGAAGTGTTGTTATATGCCAAATACAGTACACACATGAGAACTGGGAAATGTCACTGAAGTGGAAAAGAATCTCAACAGTTGAAGTCTAGTGATGGTAACATATCATTTAGACATGTCAAGATTAACATGACAACGCTTCCATTAGGGTTTATCAAACAGAGAAAATCATAGCATTTCAACCTCTCAACCATGAAGCAGATGCAATCTTTGTCACAGCTCATTTAGTGGAAAACAAATCATAAAGGTACTACATCTAGATACAATGAAGGCTTATCTCAATGTTGATCTAAACTGAGAAACTGCAACAGATTGTATTCATGTGAAGTTCCCAGTACTACAACTCAATTAAAAGGACACCCATGATGATGAATGTGTATCTTCTCACACTTGTTAAGAGTTAGCCTTGTCTCTTTGTTATAAAATATAATATAATAATATACGCCATTTAGCAGATGCTTTTATCCAAAGCGACTTCATGCGTGCATACATTTTTTGTATTGGTTGTCCTGGGAATCGAACCCACTATCCTGGCGTTCTTGTAGCCAGGACCACCGATACAAAAAATGTATGCACGTACGGTACTTCTCCTCATACAAACCTCAACATACCACTAATATACCAAACATCCCAGTGCATATAGATACTGCTCACCACCGCTTGGATACTGCATACCAAAGTTGTGAGTTTTAATGTGACTGTTGTGGTTGTTCAGGTGACGAAAAAGAACAAGGACAGAGTTTGCCATTGAGACCAGTACGATGTACAGCTCCTATGGTTCCTCGTGAGGCACATAACAAAACAGACGGCCCCAGAGGGTGAGTGGAACACACCATAACCCACCCTCATCTCTATTGCAGTAACCAACCAGTACATCTCTCTCTCTCTAGTAGTAGCTACAATGACATTTGTGTTGAGATTGAACATTCTCTTTCTCGCTGTCTTTCTCTTTCTTCTCCTTTCTCCCTTTCTCCATCTGAGACACATCGTGAGAGAGCAGAGGGATACACGGATGAATATGGAGCTCTCCAGCTTCCTCTGATTAAAAGAACGGAGGGCCAGAACACATCCAGTGCATGTCCTCCTGAGCCAAAGTCTACTGCCACCAGTACCTGTCTACTGCCAGCTAACTCCACCCCATGCAAAATACTTAATTGGTTTGATAAGTGGCAACTCGTCACTAGATTCCATATAGCACTACTCCACCCCTTTTCATCTTCTTCCTGAAACTAGGAGTTTTTTCCTCTGTTTAGGTGGATCCTCTCCTATGTTTGGATCCAGTTGTGTCATTCACTCAGAATAACTCATTTGCAATGCCCACTCATTACCGTGGGCCCTCAGGGGCTGTGTCAGTTTTTCCCTTTTTTTCCTCTTTTCCTTCATTTGTGCCAAAGCTGGGGAACAATAGTATGTTAAGGGGGGAAGAGAGAAAGAAGGGAATCATCTTTTTTTTAATAATAAAGAAAAGGGAAAAATGGAGGGTTCCTCTTCATAATATAAGTGTTTATATGTAATTATTTATTTTTATGAGCAGCTGAAAAACAATTAAAACATTTTTTTCCTGTGTTTGAGGAAGGGGAAAAGTGGACCCAGGGGTCCCAAGATCGAATCCAGCCTCAGTCAGAAATAAAATCTTTAGTCTCCAAAAGTGCTGTTATTTTTCACATTGGTGAATTTAAGGTTACTTGAGTTAATACGTTGATTGTGGTAGCATAATTAGAACATATAGAAGTGTTGTTCTGATGAGGTTACCTTGTTACCTTGCTCATGCAATTATCTTGAATCAGTTATTGTTTCATATTTGTCACATATTTGACAATTTACTATATGAGAGACATGTATTTTTGTTATCAAATCAAATCAAAGTTTATTTGTCACGTGCGCCGAATACAACAGGTGTTTCACCTTACAGTGAAATGCTTACTTACAGGCACTAACCAATGGTGCAAAAAAACAAAAGGTGTGTGTGTGTGCGTGTGTGTGCGTGTGTGTGTGTGTGTGTGTGTGTGTGTGTGTGTGTGTGTGTGTGTGTGTGTGTGTGTGTGTGTGTGTGTGTGTGTGTGTGTGTGTGTGTGTGTGTGTGTGTGTGTGTGTGTGTGTGTGTGTGTGTGTTTGTAAGTAAAGAAATAAAACAACAGTAAAAAGACATTTGAAAAAAGAGTAGCAAGGCTATATACAGACACCGGTTAGTCAGGCTGATTGAGGTAGTATGTACATGTAGGTATTGTTAAAGTGACTATGCATATACAGTGGGGCAAAAAAGTATTTATTCAGCCACCAATTGTGCAAGTTTTCCTCTTAAAAAGATGAGAGAGGCCTGTAATTTTCATCATAGGTACACTTCAACTATGACAGACAAATTGAGAAAAAAAATCCAGAAAATCACATTGTAGGATTTTTAATGAATTTATTTATGATTTATGGTGGAAAATGGTGGAAAATAAGTATTTGGTTAATAACAAAAGTTTATCTCAATACTCTGTTATATACCCTTTGTTGGCAATGACAGAGGTCAAACGTTTTCTGCTTGAAACATGTTGGTATTACAGACTCAATCAGGGATATGTTGAAAATGTCATTGAAGACACCTGCCAGTTGGTCAGCACATTCCCGGAGCACACGTCCTGGTAATACTGTACGTCTGGCCCCGCAGCCTTGTGAATGTTGACCTGTTTAAAGGTCTTACTCACGTCGGCTACGGAGAGCGTGATCACACAGTCGTCCGGAACAGCTGATGCTCTCATGCATGCCTCAGTGTTGCTTGCCTCGAAGCGAGCATAGAAGTGATTTAGCTCGTCTGGTAGACTCGTGTCACTGGGCAGCTCGCGGCTGTGCTTCCTTTTGTAGTCTGTAATAGTTTGCAAGCCCTGCCACATGTGTGTGTGGTATGATTCAATCTTAGCCCTGTATTGACGCTTTGCCTGATGGTTCGATGGTTCGTCGCAGGGCATAGCGGGATTTCTTGTAAGCTTCCGGGTTAGAGTCACGCACCTTGAAAGCGGCAGTTCTACCCTTTAGCTCAGTGCGAATGTTGCCTGTAATCCATGGCTTCTGGTTGGGGTATGTACGTACAGTCACTGTGGGGACGATGTCCTCAATGCACTTATTGATAAAGCCATTGACTGATGTGGTGTATTCCTCAATGTCATCGGAAGAATCCCGGAACATGTTCCAGTCTGTGATAGCAAAGCAGTCCTGTAGTTTAGCATCTGCTTCATCTGACTGTTTTTTTATAGACCGAGTCACTTGTGCTTCTTGCTTTAATTTTGGCTTGTAAGCAGGAATCAGGAGGATAGAGTTGTGGTCGGATTTACCAAATGGAGGGCAAGAGAGAGCTTTGTACGCGTCTCTGTGTGTGGAGTGCAAGTGATCTAGAATTTTTTTCCCTCTGGTTGCACATTTAACATGTTGATAGAGATTTGGTAGAACTGATTTAAGTTTCCCTGCATTAAAGTCTCCGGCCACTATGAGCGCCGCCTCTGGGTGAATGGTTTCCTGTTTGCTTATTTCCTTATACAGCTGACTGAGTGCGGTCTTTGTGCCAGCATCTGTCTGTGGTGGTAAATAAACAGCCATGAAAAGTATAGCTGAGAACTCTCCAGGCAAGTAGTGTGGCCTGCAAAATCTAGAGACTTTGTGCACCAGCTGTTGTTTACAAATATGCACAGACCGCCCCCCCTCGTCTTACCGGAGTGTGCTGTTCTATCCTGCCGGTGCAGCTTGTATCCCGCTAGCTGAATATCCATGTCGTCATTCAGTCATGATTCCGTGAAGCATGGGATATTACAGTTTTTGATGTCCCGTTGGTAGGATATTCATGATCGTACCAATTTATTGTCCAATGATTGCACGTTGGCGAGTAATATTGACGGTAACGGCAGCTTTCCTAGTTGCCTTCTGCGGGTCTGGATGAGGCATCCGGCTCTTCGTCCTCTGCGTTGCTTCCTTTTGCGAATAATTGGGATGTCTGCCCTGTGGGGTGTTTGGAGAATATCGTGTGAGTCCTGCTTGTTGTTGTTGTTGTTGAAGAAATATTTGTCTAATCCGAGGTGAGTGATCACTGTCCTGACATCCAGAAACTATTTTCTTCTGTAAGATACGGTTGCAGAAACATTATGTACAAAATAATTTACAAATATCGCGAAAAACCCCCACATAATAGCACAATTGGTTGGGAGACCGTAAAACTTATATTGAAATATTGACCTACAAATAATATTGACCTACAAATAAGTTGTGAAATGACCTGTCCGAATTTGTCATAGACACTTGCTAAAAAACTTTAATGAGCAAGCCTTCCTTCATGAACTGGCAAAATAGAAATAGGCCTACAACAGTTAGGATCAGCTTGATCTCCCCCATTAAAGGTCCTCAATGATGTCACCATTGCCCTTAATTCTAAGCAATGTTGTGCTGCTATTTTTATTGACTTGGCCAAAGCTTTTGATACGGTAGACGATTCCATTCTTGTGGGCCGGCTAAAGAGTATTGGTGTCTCTGAGGGGTCTTTGGCCTGGTTTGCTAACTACCTCTCTCAAAGAGTGCAGTGTATAAAGTCAGAACATCTGCTGTCTCAGCCACTGTCTGTCACCAAGGGAGTACCTCAAGGCTTGACCATAGGCCCCACGCTCTTCTCAATTTACATCAACAACATTGCTCAGGCAGTAGGAGGCTGTCTCATCCATTTATATGGAGATGATAAAATCTTATACTCAACTGGCCCTCTCTGGATTTTGTGTTAAATGCTCTACAACAAAGCTTTCTCAGTGTCTAACAAGCTTTCTCTACCCTCAAGCTTGTTCTGAACACTGCCAAAACAAAGGTCATGTGGTTTGGTAAGAAGAATGCCCCTCTCCCCACAGGTGTGATTACTACCTCTGAGGGTTTAGAGCTTGAGGTAGTCACCTCATACAAGTACTTGGCAGTATGGCTAGACGGTACACTGTCCTTCTCTCAGCACATATCAAAGCTGCAGGCTAAAGTTAAATCCTCTATTGTAATCGCTCCTCTTTCACCCCAGCTGCCAAACTAACTCTGATTCAGATGACCATCCTACCCATAATAGATTACGAAGACATAATTTATAGATCGGCAGGTAAGGGTGCTCTTGAGCGGCTAGATGTTCTTTACCATTTGGCCATCATATTTGCCACCAATGCTCCTTATAGGACACATCACTGCACTCTATACTCCTCTGTAAACTGGTCATCTCTGTATACTCGTCGCAAGACCCACTGGTTGATGCTTATTTATAAAACCCTCTTAGGCCTTACTCCCCCCATCTGAGATATCTACTGCAGCCCTCATCCTCCACATACAACACCCGTTCTGCCAGTCAAATTCTGTTAAAGGTCCCCAAAGCACACACATCCCTGGGTCGCTCGTCTTTTCAGTTCGCTGCAGCTAGCGGCTGGAATGAGCTGCAACAAACACTCATTCAAAGAATGATTTTATCATTCATAGACTCAATCATGGACACTCTTGCTGACAGTTGTGGCTGCTTTGCGTGATGGAGTGGTATCTACCTTCTTGCCATTTGTGCTGTTGTCTGTGCCAAACAATGTTTATATCATGTCTTGTGCTGCTACCCTGTTGTGTTGCTACCATGTTGTTGTCATGTTGCTACCATGCTGTGTTGTCATGTGTTTGCTGCCTTGCAATGTTGTTGTCTAAGGTCTCTCTTCAAGTAGTGTTGTGTTGTCTCGTCATGATGTGTCTTTTACCATATATTTTTATTTTATTTTTAATCCCAGACCCGGTCCCTGCAGGAGGCCTTTTGCATTTTGGTAGGCCGTCATTGTAAATAGGAATTTGTTCTTAACTGACTTGCCTAGTTAAATAAAGGTTAAATAAATAAAAAGTCATTCAAAGGATTGTGTGAAATATAGATTATATTAGAAACATGTTTATTAATGACAAATGTGAAACAAACACACACACACAACAATGACACAGCACAGGATCTTAATTTGAGCTAGTTTGCTACAGCAGGAAAACAAATACTGCAGCAACCGGACATTTAAACAATGGATTTTAATTTTTTGTTACATTTTTTGCAATTAAGACACAAATAAAAGTGTGTCTGACTCTTTGTGTTTTACCGTCTTGACTGTAGTGTACACTAAGCAGGTAATGTTTGTTTTGGACTAGCTGGTACTACAGAGGTAAAAGGTAAGGACAGGTAAGAGAGAGAATCCAAGACAATGCACTTTCTACTTCTGCCTTACAACACACCTGTGAGAGGGACTGGAGTCTCACCTGACATACTAATCTCTCCCATCCACGGCAAAGTCAAGAACAATAAGCAGTACATAACAAACCTAATGTAAACTAGGCTAATACAGTCAGCCTACAAAAATACATGGTTATTGGGAAATTAGTCAGTATTCAAGCAATTAGACTAATCAAGCATCATTGCAAATGAGTCAATTTAGGCAATATCTGCTAGCTATGTGAGGCTTTATCATTGGCTGATTTTAATGAATAAACAAATACATTATTTGTAGCTATGGTTAGGCGTGTTTATTACAAGATACAAGTTTTTCCCCTGGATATCAAAGCAAACGATTGCCACAGTAGCTAGCTTATACAGCTGCATCTATAGCAGTTTTAACTGGCTTAATATTTAACTTGACATGTCAAAATGAATGCAAATTTGGAATCTGAGTAAATCTCACAGCTGTCAGTGTCGCCTTTCCAGTGTGTCATGACAAATCATCTAGCTAAAATAGATATAGCAACTTCACAGAAGTGAAGAAACAACCTTAGCTGGATTCATATTTTGCCTTGTCATGAAATGTTAGCTAGCTAGCTACCACCACAACTCCTGGCTATCTACCTATGTTGCTAGTAAATTGTCGATGACAATGGCAGTCCTTTACTTAAATTGGCAACTATTAGCATTGTAATATTTGTGTTGTGGAGAAATGACCAGGCAGGAGACGGGAGTACAGTTAGTTTTCCTTTAGTCAAAACCCCTCGTGCTCTACAGTTCGCGGCATTCCAGTGCGCATGTGCATTTCCTATTAGGTGTAGTAACGTAACACTGCCGTAATGCATTACTGCTTAGTAACAGCACAGTAACTAATATAAACAGATGTAGATCCCAGATACTACACTCCTCCCCCATAGTGTTTAACTCCCAGAGAACAAGGTAAATATGTTAGGTAACTACTAATGCAATATCTGAACAATGCATTCTTAAACATTTTTCAACTACTGGGTTGAAGCAGACTTTTCAGAGCCCAGCACAAATCCAGGGGATTATTCTGCCCCGAAGATGGAGTTTGTGTCCTAATAACTAACCCAGGTAATGTCCTTTTTCTTTCCTTTTATCTAGGACATATTAAAGTGTTTGTTTTACTGTCCGTTACCTCCTTAACCAGCTCAACTCACAGGTCAAGCTTTTGAGGTGCCCTTCGCTGTCGAATAGGATATCTCCGCTCCTCCTGGGCTTCCTGTGGTGTGCCAGGTTCGGGTGGAAGGTCAGGCTCTGTCTCTCCCGTACGTCCACAGTCAGGAGAATAGTCCTGGGGGTCGTAATTGTCCTTGTCCTCTCGGCATGTCTCTGCTGTGGCATTGGACCGTAGCAGATGATCCACATGAACGTTGACCTGGCTATGACCAATTTGGACTTGGTAAGTCAAAGGTCCTCTGCGTTGCAAGATCACACCTGAGTTCCACAGGCACTTGGGGTGTATGAAATCACGTACCATCACCCTTGATCCCCACAGAACACACCCTTCATCAGTGGACAACTGGTCTTTCTTGTCGATGAATGGACGAAGGTTATCGTCATTTACGAAGGTTGGCCAACCGCCTAATGTTAAGTCCAAGACTTTGGAAAGCACTGGGTCTTTCCTTGTTTCCTCTGCTATGTCAAAAGCAGATATGGGCAGTTCATCAATGAGAGAGATCTGGAAGACTGCTCTATCATCTTCACTGTCGGAGTCACTATTGCATGGTAGTCTTGATAGTGCATCGGCATTTGCGTGATCACTGGATCGTCTGTACTCAATCTCGTAGTCGTAGGCTAACAATATCAGAGCCCAACGTTGCATTCGAAGTGCAGCAAGGGTTGGTATAGCTGATTTTGGTCCAAGGATGGCCAACAGAGGCTTGTGATCTGTCAGCAGTTGGAACTTCCTTCCGTAGAGGTATTTGTGAAACATCTTCACTCCGAATATTATGCTCAGGGCTTCCTTTTCAATTTGAGCGTAATTTTTCTCACTTGGTGACAGAGTCCGTGATGCAAATGCAATAGGGTGTTCTTCACCTGACGGTAGAACATGTGAGATGACGGCTCCTACTCCGTATGGAGATGCATCACACGCGAGACTCAGCTTCATCTCTGTGTTATAGTGGGCAAGCAACTTGCTCTTTAGCAGACGCTGTTTGCAAGTCTTGAATGCTTCTTCGCATTGTGGGGACCAATTCCACTTTGTATCGGCCTGCAGCAGTTGGTGAAGCGGATGCAACAATGTGGACAAGTTTGCCACAAACTTTCCGTAATAGTTCAGGAGCCCCAAAAATTACCTCAGCTCTGAGATATTTGTGGGTGCTGGAGCGTTTACGATTGCTTCCACCTTGCTGTTGGTTGGGTGCAGGCCTTGTGCATCAATCTTGTATCTGAGATACTCCGCTGAGTCCTGGAGGAACTCACACTTGCTGCGTTTCATTCTCACTCCGTATTTCTCCAGTCTTGACATCACTTTGTCCAGCACTACAAGGTGCTCTCCAATGGTTGGTGCTGACACGAGGATGTCGTCCATGAAGCACACAACATGGTCTATACCGTCCAAGATCTGATCCATTGTTTGTTGGAATATCGCTGGAGCTGTCGAGATTCCATAGGCCAAGCGATTGAATCTGAATAGCCCCTTGTGTGTATTGATGGTCAGATACTGTTCTGACTCCGGATCCAGCTTCAGTTGTTGATAAGCGAATGCCAGGTCCAGCTTACTGAAAACCTTCCCACCAGCTAGAGTGGCAAACAGATCTTCAGCGTTTGGTAGTGGATATTCCTCTGGTAGTATGCAGCGATTTACTGTGACCTTGTAGTCACCGCACATTCTGACGGTCTTGTCTTTCTTTGGGACTACAACAATCGGAGCGGCCCAGTCGCTCCTCGCTACTTTCGTGATTATTTTATTCTTCTGTAGGTGGTCCAGTTCCTTCTCTACTGCTTCCTTAAGAGCATAGGGAACTGGACGTGGTTTGTGAAAGACAGGCTTGGTTCCTTCTTGCACTCTGACTTTTGCTGTGAAGTCTTGTATTTCACCGTAGCCATCAAGTTCTTTGTGCGTCTCCAGCATGTTAGTGAGTGTAGCCTGACTCACTGGTTTGTCATTTCTGAGACTGAAGATTTCTCCCCAGTTCAACTTGATCTTTTGTAGCCAGTTTCTGCCTCAGTTGTACCTTCCTCGTCTTGTGCTGCGTCTGACACTTTGTGCGCTCTTGCTGTGCGTTTCGAGGCTTTACACACTCTCTGTAAATGTCCAACCTTTCCACAATTGTGGCACTTTTCCTTTTGGAATCGACATTCACTGTGCTGATGATTATCTCATCCTCGTCGCCACTGTAATATTTGTGTTGTGGAGAAATGACCAGGCAGGAGACGGGAGTACAGTTAGTTTTCGTTTAGTCAAATCCCCTCGTGCTCTACAGTTCGCGGCATTCCAGTGCGCATGTGCATTTCCTATTAGGTGTAGTAACGTAACACTGCCGTAATGCATTACTGCTTAGTAACAGCACAGTAACTAATATAAACAGATGTAGATCCCAGATACTACAAGCATGCAACAATATAACGAATTACAGTATGATTTATTAGCTATTACTCTCGGATCTTACCTTGTAAGTTGAAAAATGAAATTCCCACACCATTTCTATCAGGATTGCTTTTGGTCGAGCTAGCTCTAGTCAACCAGCTTGCTTTTTCCTTTCACATCATCCATAATTCAAAGATGGAAGGACGCTATTGTTGTGTCCTTCTTCCAAAGAAGGAGAATCTATACACGATTGGCTTATGAAACATGGACAACTGAACAGTGATTGGACATATTTGACAGACTTGTGTGAATTAAGTGACGCCAAAGGAGCCATGCTCTACCAACTGAGCTACAGAGGACTAAATATATTTCCTTTATTAAGTGATGAATGTTCACAACGACCGATCTATTGTTATATGCGTTATTCCAGTACGGTCATATAATGTAGGAGTATGTCATACAACAGGGTAATATACAAGGTACAATATTACAATATTACCACATGAAAAAGTCATAGATATTGGACGAATAGCTGATATACTACAGAAAATGTGGGTGTAAAATCCCTCCAGTTACTGTTCTGCGGTGGAGGGATTCAAACTTGATCTTCACGTCAGTGTGGGCTGCCGAGTACCTTTTCTCCATGCTCTCCCATTTATCAGAGAACAGAGATATGAGAGCACAGAGAGCAGGACTGTGTCATCTCCTCCCCCTAGATGAGGTACGGCTGTGGAAGCACTGGGCTGGGAGAGAGCTCTCCTCTGGGAGGGCCTATGAATTTCTCCAACATGTTCTTTCCTTGCTGCAGAAACGAGTAAGACAAACCTTTTAACAGCCATAATATCGCCCCGAGGACATGTGCATTTCTCTTTTCTGTTGAAGTTTATACCCTCGTTGGCATGTGTGCGTGCATATGCATGCATCGGGGAAAAGGATTGTGTGTGTTTATCTGGGTGTGTGTGAGTGTGTGCATGAGTTCAACCAGCCAAACTTCAGAAGTTTGGTTTACAGAGTGTATTGGATTCCCCAGGCTCAGCATTCGGTAAATTATTCAGTGTTGGGAGGATTATTGGCTGACTGTCCATCACGTGCGACACAGCTCTTTGCACCTCACTGCCTGATTCTCAGAAGTAAGAGAAATCAAAATAATCAGGAATAGCTGTTACTATCAAGCCTACATTCTCACTAACAGGATATTCATGATTGTTTTTCAGACTTTCAGACTTGTTAAAGCTGGTTCAAAATAGTACCCACTAAGTCTCTTTCACATACTTAAATTATGATTCCTGAAAACTCCTGGAACTCAGAAATAAAACCTCTCCATATTATCTTTGTTTGATTCCACCAAAAACTCTTCAAGAGCCAATGGTGATTTGTTTTTGTCCAAATGTAACTTAGCTGCATTTCCAACCAGGAACCTATGTTATGTTTAATTAACATTATGCACCCTATTCTAAAGGATTCATCCGTTCGCAGGGGTGGTCCAAAATAAATGTTGGTCCATTTGTGTCCTCTCAGTGAATTTTTTCAGTTAAGAACAAATTCTTATTTACAATGACGGCCTAGGAACAGCGGGTTAACTGCCTTGTTCAGGTGCAGAATGACAGATTTTTACCTTGTCAGCTCAGGATTCGATCTAGCAAAGTATCGGTTACTGGCTCAACACTAACCACTAGGCTACCTGCCGCGAATGCAAGGAGCTCTCTAGTTCTGGGTTTTAGGAAGTGTATTATGTTGATGTTTTGGCAGCTTTCATTTATCTCAGTCACAGTATAGTCTCTTAGAGATTCTTTGGCAGGGTTAACGTTTGGGAAATGATGCCCATTAACGTTTGACTGACTTTTCAGCTTCATTAACAGTAAGAGGAATACCCATACTAACATACTGTATACTACATACTTAATGAGTATATACTATATACTATTAGTTCATTTTAGTGTACTGTAAACGAACAACATCCTTTCAGTTGAGTATACTAGCGCTTCGCCTGTCTACCGGAAGTTGATGCCGTTGCTATGCAACCTCTTACTAGCTTGTTAGTATAAGAAATTACTAGCAAGACATCATACGACTTCAGGTATATTCGTAAATGAATTCTGTAGTGCCAGAGTGCGCTCTGGGCATTCTTAAATTCAGAGTGTTGTCAGATTGTCCGTTCCTAAATTCAAAGTGCACACTGGACGCCTGGCCCGAGGAGTAGGGTTGATCAGAGCGTTCTGACCTCTCAACGCCAGCAGTCAAGCACCCAAGCTAACTGGCTAATGTTGGCTTGCTAGCTACTTCCAGACACAAATGAGAGAACACCTCACTCTGACCATTTCACTAACCCTAGAACTCACACTCACAGGGAGCAGCGCGAGCAGTGACGACGTCATCCAAAGACATGGCAGCCATTAGATGAATATAAAATGTTCATATCTTCAGCTGTGAGTGAGAAAAAAACACTGGCCTCAGCAACAATTATTTGAATAATTCAATGGACGTTTTGTGCACAAAAGTGATGGCTAAAGTGTCTTATTAGGAATTATGTGTCTGTCTATGGAAATTGTCTTTCTGGGCCAGGCGTCAGTAAAACGCAGTATTGAAGCAAAACTGCAGGAGCAATTGAAAATACTCATTCAAGG
Source organism: Oncorhynchus kisutch (assembly GCF_002021735.2). Lineage (NCBI taxonomy): Eukaryota > Metazoa > Chordata > Actinopteri > Salmoniformes > Salmonidae > Oncorhynchus > Oncorhynchus kisutch. The sequence goes on from NC_034177.2 coordinate 19,286,461, forward strand.
GTTTTTCTTTATTTCAATACTGTTGGGTAAGCATTCCAGGTGAAGCTGGTTAAGAAAATGCCAAGAGTGTCCGAAGCTGTCATCAAGGCAAAGGGTGTTTACTATGAAGAATCTAAAATCTAAACTATATTTTGATTTGTTTAACACTTTTTTGGTTACTACATGATTCCATATGTGTTATTTAATAGTTTTGATGTCTTCACTATTATTCTACAATGTAGAAAATAGTACAAATAAAGAAAAACCCTTGATTGAGTAGCTGTGTCCAAACTATTTGTCTGGTACTGTGTATATAGGAAGGAGACACGTTCTGTCTCCTAGAGATGAACGACTTAAGTGTGAAAAGTGCAAATCAATCCCAGAACAACAGCAAAGTATCTCCTTGTGAAGATGCTGGATGAAACAGGTACAAAATGATCTATATCCACAGTAAAACGAGTCATATATCGACATTAACTGAATGGCCACACAGCAAGGAAGAAGCCACTGCTTCAAAACCGCCATAAAAAAGGCCAGACTACGGTTTGCAACTGCACATGGGGACAAAGATCGTACTTTTTGGAGAAATGTCCTCTGGTCTGATGAAACAAAAATAGAACTGTTTGGGCATAATGACCATTGTTATGTTTGGAGGAAAAAGGGGAGGCTTGCAAGCCGAAGAACACCATCCCAACCGTGAAGCACGGGGGTGGCAGCATCATGTTGTGGGGGTGCTTTGCTGCAGGAGGGATTGGTGCACTTCACAAAATAGATGGCATTATGAGGAAATAATATTATGTGGATATATTGAAGCAACATCTCAAGACATCAGTCAGGAAGTTAAAGCTTGGTCGCAAATGGGTCTTCCAAATGGACAATGACCTCAAGCATACTTACAAAGTTGTGGCAAAATGACTTAAGGACAACAAAGTCAAGGTATTGGAGTGGCCATCACAAAGCTCTGAACTCAATCCTACAGAAAATTTGTGGGCAGAACTGAAAAAGTGTGTGTGAGCAAGGAGGCCTAGAAACCTGACTCAGTTACACCAGCTCTGTCAGGAGGAATGAGCCAGAATTCATCCAACTTATTGTGGGAAGCTTGTGGAACGCTACCCGAAACGTTTGACCCAAGTTAAACAATTTGAAGGCAATGCTACCAAATACTAATTGAGTGTATGTAAACTTCTGATCCACTGGAAATGTGATGAAAGAAATAAAAGCTGAAATAAATCACTCTCTACTATTATTCTTACATTTCACATTTTTAAAACAAATTGGTGATCCTAACTGACCTAAAACAGGGATTATTTACTAGGATTAAATGTCAGGAATTGTGAAAAACTGAGTTTAAATGTATTTGGCAAAGGTGTATGTAAACTTCTGACTTCAACTGTATGTATGTGTGAGTGTGTGTGTGAGTGCGTGCGTGCGTGCATGTGTGTGTGCGCGCGTGCGTGTACAGTGTCTGTTAGATATTGGGGGCATCCTGGGATGTGCTTTTGGCTCCTTGCTAATTCACAGTTATTTCCAGGCTAACAAACAAATCACGAATCTACAGCCATTAACATACTGTTGTCCTGCACATCTAATGTGCTTCCTAGTGTCCATCGTCAGGTACTTACACTGAGTGTACAGAACATTATGAACACCTGATATTTCCATGACATAGACTGACCAGGTGAATCCAGGTGAAAGCAATGTCTCTTATTGATGTCACTTGTTAAATCCACTTCAATCAGTGTAGATGAAGGGGAGGAGACAGGTTAAAGACGGGTTTTTAAGTCTTGAGACAATTGAGACATGGATTGTGTATGTGTGTCATTCAGAGGATGAATGGGCAAGACAAAAGATTTAAGAGCCTTTGAACGGGGTATGGTAGTAGGAGCCAGGTGCGCCGGTTTGTGTCAAGAACTGCAACGCTTCTATTTTTTTCCACGCTCAACAGTTTCCCGTGGTTATCAAGAATGGTCAACTACCCAAAGCACATCCAGCCAGCTTAACACAACTGTGGAAAGCATTGGAGACAACATGGGCCAGCATCTCTATTGAACACTTTTGACACTTTGTAGAGTCTGAATTGAGGCTGTTCTGAGTGCAAAAGGGGGATTGAAGCTCAATATTAGGAAGTTGTTCTTTATGTTTTCTACACTCAGTGCACATTTATTGTATTTTCTAAAATGTTTGTCATTGTTACGATGCTTGATTACAAAAGACCCAGTCTGATATAGACATTCAAGTGACGACGCACAAATCTACAGCCATCGACATACGGTTGCCCTGCACATCTAATGTGCTTCCTTGTGTCTATCGTCAGAATAAACACCAATCAACTGGGACTCCTGGCTGAGTAGTCCTTTCTTTAAAAAACTATGTAAGAGTGTTACGAAGTACGATCACATCTGTTACACTGGCGCTGAGACCCGTCTTCTTGTCTTCCTGGGACATCTATTACATCTGCTAACTCTCAGATATATCTTAGTCTAGTGGATGTGAGTGAAAAGGACATGGATAACTGCTAACAGCAACTTAATGCCACAACTTCATCAGCCAATTAGATAAATAGTATCTGCTTTATAGTTTTCAATGATAATGGTTTTGATGATAATATCAATACTTCAAACCAATGGGGAGAAATGAAATCTACATAAATGACTGAGAAAAAATGTAGACTGTAAAATAACTCTAAAATGGGAGTCATGGAGCTAATTTTGAGGGAAACAGTCTTTCAGGCTTCCTCGCTTGTGAGAGTTTGTATACACTACGAGGGAATGTTGTGGGTTCAGCGGTAATTCAAAGGAAACTCAGAGACCACATAAACATTGGCATAGTTAGTCAAGTGTAAACACTCTGGTTCAAATCAGACTACATTAGCGGCCAACAAACACCTTGTCGCCCTGCTCTGGAACATGTTGTTCAGTGGTTGAAAAAGTTAATCACCAGTGAAACAGGCCACAGTCAACCATTGCTACAAATGGGTGTATGCTGTACTACTTTAAAGAATCACTGATAGGTGGTTTTACAGAGCGGGTTTAACCACTGTCCTCCTCAGGTTATTTAGCCCCAGGAATCTGACCTGTAACCTGTCCTGTGTGTTGGGCAAATGAGAGCCTCTGACAGAGGTGTGAGGGTGGAAATAGTTGAATAATCATCTTTACCATCAGCATAGCATCTCTGTCAAAATATACACAACCTTAATGTAACACGGCTGGCTAGGATTGCCATCCATAGTCAGGCAATCTGTGGGTAGACTGGGAGTAGAGAGAGGAGGTTAGGGTTATCTGCAAGAGAAAAAACTTCTGGATCACAAATGGTTGGACTATGTCTAGCAAGTGGTCTTGTAATTGTCTGTCAAATAAAACATGGTAGAGAGTTATAAGTACGGATAAAGTGACACTTGCAGTGAAGGTAAATGTGTTCAGTCCAACTACACAAAACAAGAGACCTCTGGAGAGACTCAAGCATTTCAGGATTTAAGAAGAAAGCGTTTTATGTTCATTCACGTTAATATACAACAGAACTCAGCCACTAAAATGTAGCATATAAAAAATACTTTGTGAGTGATTCTAATTTGATCCCAAGTGACGTAGCATACTGTACATTTATGTAAGTGCCTGCAAAGGATAACCACTCTCGCAGTCCATACAAATACATTAGGGTAACCATTATAATAATCCTAAACCAGTTTGTAACAAAATTGGTCTCCCATTGGATGTTTTGTTTTAACACTGCATATATACTCCCTGAGCTAACTGGTTTTAAGCAGTTCAACACTTCAATTAGGAAGATGTTAAAACACCAAAGACTGATATACCAAACCCTGTCATTGGATTCTTCTTCAAGCTGGTCAGGTAAAAAATGAGCCGCTCCAGCCACGGACCTGGCTTAGCTTCCACTATCATGCTCAGTGTAACCCAGGGCATTGGCATGTTTGTCTGAAGGCTTGTGACTCCTACAGACCCCACAGATGGCCAGGGCTCTGCTGCTCAGGGTGACTGATTGTTGTGTGAAAGTGTCACGTTTCTTCAAAATCGAACCCAGAAGCAGACCAGGACAAGGAGAGTAGGAAGAAGGTGAGTATTTATTTACAAGTGAATGTGAGTGGGTAGATACATCCAGGTGGCGTAGCGGGCAGCGGTGGTGAGTTGATGAGAGTAAATAGGTGGATCCAATGGGGAAGCGGAATCCTCCGATGACCAGGCGGGAATGGGGTAAATGATCCGGGTGAGTAACTGAAGACAGAACAAACGGAGGTGAGGTAAGTTGAAGGCAAGCAAAACGTACAAAACAACAAAACAAATTCTATCCAACTTGAGGCTGATACTATGGCACAACATACTGTTCATGGCTAACGATCCGGCAGGGAATGGATGTCAGGTCAGAGCTTTTGAAGGGGAGAGGTGATGATCAGGACAGGTGTGCAGATTACTGATGGGATACAGGTGCGGGTGAACATCGATCTCCCAACAAGCTAATTTGCCCGGCAACCAGACAGGGTGCGTTCCAGGACACCGGAAACACACTCCAGGACAGAAACACAGGCAAACACAGACTCAGGAAGCGGGGTTCGTGACAGAAAGCATTCACTGTGCTAGTGTACTTCATGTCTCATCAATCACTGGCCACTGTGCAACATTTCTGGAAGCGCTGATCAATCCTCTTTACAATTTACAATGTACTTGAATGCAATGAATGGGTGTTTAGGCCCTGCATGTATGTGTGTATCTCGTAAGGTTTGTGCCATTCCATTATGATTCAAGCTAAATGTATTTACATTTGTCTGCTCCTGCAAATTGAACTTCGTGTTTCACCATCTGGGGATTACTTTGGGCTCACATACAGTATGGTGGGATCCTTGTCACAGTGAGGAGTGCAGACCCAACCAACATGGAGTGATTGAGTTTTGCGTTTCCAAACATTTAGCCCCAAAATGTCTATTTGATCAAAATGGAAATTGGATTTGTACTATCTTGTGTGTCAGAATAGTAATGTATACTAGTATTGGTCGTCTTTGGCATACTGGGCCAGTAAGTTAACAAAATGTCAACATACAGTATAAATCAATCTTACTGATTCATAGTGTCATAGATATCGATATTGCATATTAAGTCTAGTAAATGGAGAAGAAAAAAATAAGTATTTGTTGCCTGGAGTATACTGACTTTTTATTCAACACATCCTCATATTCTAATGAGTTTTAAGGAAAAAAGGGGCTGATGTGCATTTTCCATTCTATATTGATTTGTTTTCCTTGGCTTGGAGGTTTAATATGAAGTGTATACAGCGAAATGCAGAATGTATATTTTCAATGAATTCAGCATCTGGTCACCTCTTTTAAGCCCCGTTTATACCTGGAATGTTACCTGCCGCTAGCATGTGTCTTTCTTCCTGATCTTGTCCCGATCTTGTCCTGATCTTGATCATTTACACTTATAAGATCTGATAAAAATCAGTTCACAATGAGTATTTTCAATCCTCTACACTTGTCAAAAACTGTGGACACAATCAGAATGAAGACAAGATCAGGACAAAGGATGCATGTTAGAACTAGGTATAAACGTGGCTTCTGTTTCTTCCTCTGAGTCAATCAAATGCTATTCCATAGCCTGTCAGATCATGTAGGTGAGTGTGTTAAATGATTTAGCACATTTACAGTGTACATGTGATGTACTCTACTGTTCTTCCCAGGTTGGTAAAATGGAATGGCAGAGGATCAGCAAGCTCAGGTTCATGAAACAAGCCTTTTAAATCTAGTTAACGTCAACCTGGGCTGCGGTGTGCGTCGGTCAGGAGGCCATTGACAGGGGTCATTGTTCTAACCTCCAGGAAATCCTTCCTTTTCCTTTATGGGCCAAGGCTATAAGTTCAACACTAGTTGCAGAGCATTAAACATAGGCAGTAAGACGGAATTGAGTGGGCGGATATCCCAGACAGGCATAAAACAAAACTATTTTTATAATATTTTCTGTCACTGCCTTTATGTCCCAGTGAGAGTCAATTCTGCAAATCTATTTTGATTTAGATGACGTCAATTAAAAAGAAAAGAATTATGCCATTTTTGAATGGCCTATCCCTTTAAGTGAGGGTATGGTGACTTTCAAGGAATATCTGTAATATCAGGACAAACTCAAAGCATTCAGCTCTGATATAATGGTGTGAAGAAAAAGCACTCAGCAACCTAGCTTCCAGGGGGAGGGTTGTAGCACTCATCATAGTGTACTTGACTGTACCACCAAGGCACAGAACTCTTTAACAACTAGCTACCAGTCTGAAAAAGAGGTGTCACCCTGGAGTACGTTCTTGTCATGTCATCAAATATGTAAAAAGCTTCAATATCTGTGAACGAAAATGTAGTAGTATTATATATAGACAGTATAGTGTAAGTACACACCACCACCACTACCACACACACACACACACACACACACACACACACACACACACACACACACACACACAACACCACCACCACCACCACCACCACCACCACCACCACCACCACCACCACCACCACCACCACCACAAAATCCTGAGCATTGTATCTCTGAAGGTTTCTGTGCTGTGTCTACTGACAAAGTGACAAAGGGAAGACAGTGTAGCATCATGCTATCTTTCCATTTTACAGAGAGACAAGACAGTTGGTTCTATTAATACCATGCCTTCACATTGACCTCTACTTGGCAGGCACAAAGGTGGCGTCAGGCAATGGAGCAACAGCAATAGCAGGATACATTAGATATTAAATATGGGCTGTGTAATCAAGACCTCCTGGAGTCAGAGCTGCTGTACAGTACTTCAATTACTGAAGTCCATTTAACTGGTTCAAACCAAACCCCATTTCAAACTCATGCATTGAAACAGGCATGCAATTTTGAATCCCATACAGAGCAAAGTATCATATGTTTGTGATCTCTCACTGTCAAAATTACACAATACAAAAATGTTGGATTAAGATTGGAATACAGATTGATTTATGGGGGCTTTGAACTTGTGTATAACTTTTTCAAAAATTCCTGAGTTCACTCACTTTCTCAGATGTGCTTATTGAAACCTTATGACATGAGCTTTAACAATGTTCAGTTTATGCTCTCACACATATACTGTATGTGTGTGAAGAATCATCATTGTAGATTTATTTCACGTGTCGCTACAATATCATTTGTACAGATGTATGTGTGTATGTGTAAATAGACGGGTATGGTCTACTCTAGCCTACAACTAGCCCAGCCAAGTCCTCTCCAACAGCTTCTCTAAAAGCCTGTCTTCTGGAGGGATATAAGAAAGACTTATGAAGTGACCGCTGGAGTTTTAGATTGATGCTGGAATCATTGTTGCATGTGGCCGATCTCTGACTCCATGTGTTATCTTATCTTTAAAGCCTGTTGAATTATGCTCCTTATGCTCCATGACATATTATCTCTGAGCTTGAATACTGGGGAGAAGCTTATGCTACTAGTAAAAGTCTTAAATGTGTATTTTTGTGTGTATTCGGCTCTGTCTGCACTAGCCACTCTCATTTAATGGAATTTGTGTCTCTTTCTCTTTGGAGTCTCTCCTTTAGCTGTCAATTATTGCTACAGTGCCTTCGGAAAGTATTCAGACCCCTTGACTTTTTCCAAATGTTGTTACGTTACAGCCTTATTCTAAAATGTATTAAAACAAAATTAAATTCCTTAGCAATCTACACACATTAGCCAATAATGACAAAAAACTATTTTTTAGAAATGTTAGTACATTTATAAAAAATAAAAAACAGAAATATCTTATTTACATAAGTATTCAGACCCTTTGCTATGAGAATCTAAATTTAGCTGTGCATCCTGTTTCCATTGATCATCCTTGAGATGTTTCTACAACTTGAGTGACCAGATGGAAGCCACTCCTCAATAAAAGGCACATGACAGCCCGCTTAGAGTTTGCCAAAAGGCCCCTAAAGACTCTCAGACCATGAGAAACAAGCTTCTCTGGTCTGATGAAACCAAGATTGAACTCTTAGGCTTGAATGTCAACTGGAAGCTTCATTAAATAGTACCCGCAAAACACCCGTCTCAACATCAACAGTGAAGAAGCGACTCCGGGATGCAAAGAAAAAGCCATAACTCAGACTGGCCAATAAAAAGAAAAGATTAAGATGTGCAAAGGACACAGACACTGGACAGAGGAACTCTGCCTAGAAGACCAGCATTCTGGAGTTGCCGCTTCACTGTTGACATTGAGACTGGTGTTGTGTGGGTACTATTTAATGGAACTGCCAGTTGAGGACTTGTGAGGCGTCTGTTTCTCAAACTAGACACTCTAATGTGCTTGTCCTCTTGCTCAGTTGTGCTAACATAATTGCAAAAGGATTTTCTAATGATCAATTAGCCTTTTCAAATTAGAAACTTGGATTAGCTAACACAACTGATCAAATTGATGTCATTTTAATGGACAAAAAATTGCCTTTTCTTTTGAAAACAAGGACATTTCTAAGTGACCCCAAACTTTTGAATGGTAGTGTATGTAAATGTTCTATTTCTGTTTTTGTTTTATTTTAAATAAGCAATAAATGTGCTAACATTTCTATAAACCTGCTTTTGCTTTGTCATAATGTGTAGATTCTTGAGGGGAAATGATATATTTAATCAATTTTAGAATAAGGCTGTAACGTAACAAAATGTGGAAAAAGTCAAGGGGTCTGAATACTTTCCGAAGGCAATACACATAGACATGTCCATTTTAACTGTGTCAATGAGTCTCAAAATAAAGGTTTGAATGGGAATTGAAAGATACAAATGACTCACTGTACTTGCAAGGATCTTCCTGAATCGCTTTCCATGCTAATAGGCTCATCATTTTGGAACACGCTTCCCCTATGATGCTCTTTCAAAAAATGATGTTGAAAAAATTCTTACAAGTTCAGCCATTGAGCCACAAAGTTGGCTGGAAGTTGTTGCTGTTTGGTTTGTGTGGAATGTGTGATTTCACACGCTCGCCCAGCATGCAGACATTGTGAGTCTTCATTCATCACAATGTGACCTTTTCATTTAGAATACTGTCAGGCTCAAGCCTTCACTTCCTCTGATACATCAACAATGCCAGCCATGGATCTCCTCCTTCTCATCCCCAGCCAAACCAGGGTCAAAATTATCCCTGCAAAAACACTCCACATGTCACATATTCAGATATCGCTGAACCATCGACATATTTGGGTTCCTCTTCAATGTCTTTCATTCTGTTAATAAGGGATTCATGTTAGAACACTAACACATTCCTTGCTCTGGTAAGAATGAACCTTGTAATTTTCCAAACCATAACATAATGTTCTTTTTCCAAGTTTATCCACTAGGACGGATAAGATTGGATCAGATTGAAAATGATTCAGATTCAAAAATCATTAGATGTGGTTGAGGTACAGTACTGTACTGTAGGTTGATCTTTCCTGGCAGTTTTCCAGCGCCCAACATTATATCCCCCATAGAGATGTTACGGATTGATGTGGTCTGAGGGTGTTGAGTGAAGCAACCTCTTTCAGTGCTTGATAACACCACACAGTCTCTCGGACAAACAACTAGATAAGATCTGCCCAAAATGTCTGCATTAAAGCCAGCCATTAGCAAAGGAAATCTGAGCCACTTAGTCACTCCCCTTCTTTTTGTCCACTGATATCCCTTCATTACTGAAAGCCTGGCTGAGGGAGGCATGTGATTTGGGATAGTAATGAGGGTGGACTCCCGTCCTACTGTAGCAGTAGCTGGATGAATTATTGCACCACTCACCTCTGCCTCTCGCAACTCTCTAAGCATGACTGATGGACAACCTGCTTGCAGTGAATTTGGGCCAAGTCAAATGCTCCCTCATTGTTGTTTCTTCTTTACAGTTCCAGTTATGCATCCAGGTTTTTCTTGGCCATACCTTCTCTCTCTCTCTCGCTCTCTCTCTCTCTCTCTCTCTCTCTCTCCCTCCATCTCTCTCTCTCTCTCCCTCCCTCCCTCCATCTCTCTCTCTCCCTCCATCTCTCTCTCTCTCCCTCCCTCCCTCCCTCCCTCCCTCCCTCCCTCCCTCCCTCCCTCCCTCCCTCCCTCCCTCCCTCTGTCTGTCTGTCTCTCTGTCTCTCTCTCTCTCTCTCCTCCATCTCTGTCTGTCTGTCTGTCTGTCTGTTACACACACATACTATCTCCTTAATGTCTTTCATGTTATGCGGTTACCTCAGGAAACCAACAAGATGCAGCTGTATTTTCACATCTCATTTACCGTGTTTATGTACTGAACCATAATATTTGTAGTAATCGCCTGTAAATGCATTTTTGGAGGGATGCGCTTTTATTTGCATGATACATCAATAATGTTTTAACACCATGAAGGCCTTCTCCAACATGCCAATACTGATGTGCATGGCTTTAGTTTTTCCTCAATGCTAGGAAAATGGCTGCCAAACAGGTGAGGTGTAATTGGGCATTCTGAAAGGGCTTGATCCCCTGTAAAGTCCCTCTGCTACCCTCCCTCCACCACACCATCCCACAGCCGTAGCCAGCTCACCGCTGACTGAATGCTCAGCCTGGTTCAACCACTGACGGAAAAACCTGCCTTATAAATAATGCAGATCATCAAGGGGTCCTTGGTAGCTCAGTTGGTAGAGCATGGCGCGTATAATGCCAGGGTAGTGGGTTTGATTTCCGGGACCACCCATATGTAAAATGTATGCACGCATGACTGTAAGTCACTTTGGATAAAAGCGTCTGCTAAATGGCATATTATATTATTAAGCTCTGTTCCAGCGCTGAACAATCAAGGTGAATCTTAACAGGCAAGATGCAAAGCACTTCACATCGCTCTAAATAATTAGGCTACCCAAATATGTAAACATTGAAGGCATACATTTTTTGCACTTATGATTGCATTGTGTTAATAATGAAAATGTTTGTGGCAAATTATAAAAAAGGGCATTTATCACAGGGATCCTCTCCAGGGACTGTCACAACTGAGCCCTGTGTGAATACTTTCCTTGGAGTAATCACTGATCAAGCTCACTCAGTCGGCTAAGTGAAGCGGCAAGGATCCCACTGCATAGATTACACCATCTCAGCCAAGTCAGACCAGTGATAACTTAAGAGGAGGTGGAAAACGGTTGAAGCATCGCAATGTATTTAAACAGTGCCCAGGTATGAGGGGGTGGAGGGCGGACCTATTGAGTGGTGAGGGTTTACCTCTGAGTCACAGCTGACTCACAGACTGGGAATGGCAGAATTTGGAAGTTCACATTCCATCCTGATTCACACACGTTACTTTGTCAATCCTGATGGGATTCTCTGACAATAACTGTATATATACAGTATCAACAGTCAGAAGCTACAGGCGTAAGTGCAGGGGTAAACATACTGAAAAGGACAAAGACTTATGCTGTCCCTCAAAACCCTGCTGAATTAATAAACCAGGGGAGCGTTTTGAGAGAAACCAAACAGAAATATGAAATTCAATAAAAGCAAAGTGGAGTAGAAAGTGCAATGTCTATGACACTACTAAAACCAAGCATATACAGTGCCTTTGGAAAGTATTTAGGCCCCATGACTTTCTCCACATTTTGTTACGTTACAGCCTTACTGTAAAATTGATTAAATAAATAAAAATCCTCTGCAATCTACACACAATACTCCATAATGACAAAGCAAAAACTGTTTTTTAGGAATTTTCGCAAATGTATAAAAATAAAAATAAACTTCAAATACCTTATTTACAAAAGTATCCGACCCTTGCTATGAGACTGGAAATTGAGCTCAGGTGCATCCTGTTTCCATTGATCATCCTTGAGATGTTTCTACAACTTGATTGGAGTCGACCTGTGGTAAATTCAATTGATTGGACATGATTTGGAAAAGCACACACCTGTGTGTGACAGTACATGTCAGAGCAAAAACCAAAGAACAATCAGATTTCGACAGAAATATGGCTGAGACGCAAAGAAAATTCAAGGAGAGGGGGTACAAAAATGGTCAGATTAATACTGCCATTGAGAAAATTCGAAACAAAATGAGACATGGCCTTTTTCAAGGTCAGTCTCGCAAAAATAAGCATTCTTGCGTTCTAACTACCCGCTATTCTAAGTGCTCTGAACAAAATAAGGGAATCGTTCACAAACATCACAAATTCTAAGATCCAATGACAGTATCGGTAATGTGTTTTCTGACCTTTTCTTGGTAGTATTCTCACGGGGCAGAAACCTCAGAGATCAATTGGCAAACTCTGATTTACCACCCCAAGATATCCATGCACAACGTGTATTTGCGCCCCTACTGGATGGAAAATACAAATGTAATGGCTGTGCTCAAAGCAATGGCACCTATAAATGTTGTGATTATTGTGATTTTGCTATTGTAAATGTTTGTAGGTTTATGTAGCCAAATTTTATCTATGATCGTACGCTATCCATTTATGTTTTTGTATGCTATGATATCAGGCCACACCCTGCCATGATTACAGACACCTGTGTGTGTCTTTTGACACTATATAAACAAGTCATCCCGCAGTGTTTGTCATTATACCCTGATGAAGACAGATTGTCTGTCGAAACGTTGGAAACATATTTTTTTTCATCTGAGCTCCTAGAGTGTGTGGCTCTTATTTATTTTTTAAATGTTCCAATCTGCTAGCCAGCACCTCGCCTAAATAGGTGTGTGTTTCTTTCGCCTCTAGAGCAAAAACCAAGTCATGAGGTCAAAGGAATTGTCCGTAGTGTTCTTGGAGGCTCAGATCTGGGGAAGGGTACCAAAAAATGTCTCCAGCATTAAAGGTCCCCAAGAACACAGTGGCCTCCACCATTCTTCAATGGAAGAAGTTTGGAACCACCAAGACTCTTCCTAGAGCTGGCCGCCCAGCCAAACTGAGCAATCGGGGCCCAAACTGAGCAATCGGGGCCTTGTTTCAGGGAGGTGACCAAGAACCCGATGGTCCCTCTGACAGAGATCTAGAGTTCCTCTGTGCAGATGGGAGAACCTTCCAGAAGGACAACCATCTCTGCAGCACTCCACCAATCAGGCCTTTATGGTAGAGTGGCCAGGCGGAAGCCACTACACAGGAAAAAGCACATGACAGCCCACTTCGAGTTTGCCTAAAGGCACCTAAAGACTCTAGGACCATGAGAGACAAGATTCTCTGTTCTGATGAAACCAAGATTGAACTGAATGTCAAGCGTCACGTCTGGAGGAACACGGCACCATTCCTATGGTGAAGCATGGTGGTGGCAGTATCATGCTGTGGGGATGTTTTTCAGTGGCAGGGACTGGGAGACTATTCAGGATCTTGGCAAAGATGAACAGAGCAAAGTACAGAGAAATCCTTGATGAAAACCTGCTCCAGTGCGCCCAGGACCTCAGACTGGGGCGAAGTTTCACCTTCCAACAGGACAACGACCCTAAGCACACAGCCAAGACAATGCAGGAGTGGCTTCGGGACAAGTCTATGAATGCCCTTGAGTGGCCCGGCCAGAGCAACATGCAGCAACACTCCCCATCCAACTTGACAGAGCTTGAAAGGCTCTGAAAATAAAAATGGGAGAAACTCCCCAAATAATAAGGTGCGCCAAGCTTGAAGAGTCATACCCAAGAAGACTCTATGCTGTAATCACTGCCAAAGGGGCTTCAACAAAGTACTGAATAAAGGGTCTGAATACCTTTTGTAAATGTGATATTTCAGGTGTTTATTTTTAATACATTTGCAAACATTTCTAAAAACCTGTTTTGGTTTTGTCATTAAATCAAATCAAATGTTATTTGTCACATACACATGGTTAGCAGATGTTAATGAGAGTGTAGCGAAATGCTTGTGCTTCTAGTTCAGACCACGCAGTAATATCTAACAAGTAATCTAACCTAACAATTTCACAACAACTACCTTATACACACAAGTGTAAAGGAATTAATAAGAATATGCACATAAAAATATATGGATGAGCGATGGCCGAACGGCATAGGCAAGATGCAGTAGATGGTATAGAGTACAGTATATACATATGAGATGAGTAATGTAGGGTATGTAAACATAATATAAAGTGGCATTGTTTAAAGTGGCGAGTGATACCTTTACGTCCATTTTTCCATTATTAAAGTGGCTAGAGTTGAGTCAGTATGTTGGCAGCAGCCACTCAATGTTAGTGATGGCTGTTTAACAGTCTGATGGCCTTGAGATAGAAGCTGTTTTTCAGTCTCTCGGTCACCACTTTGATACACCTGTACCGACCTCGCCTTCTGGATGATAGCGGGGTGAACAGGCAGTGGTTCGGGTGGTTGTTGTCCTTGATGATCTTTTTGGCCTTCCTGTGATATCGGGTGGTGTAGTTGTCCTGGAGGGCAGGCAGTTTGCTCCCGGTGATGTGTTGTGCAGACCTCACTACCCTCTGGAGAGCTTTACAGTTGTGGGCGGAGCCCGACAGGATGCTCTCGATTGTGCATCTGTAAAAGTTTGTGAGTGTTTTTGGTGACAAGCTGAATTTCTTCAGCCTCCTGAGGTTGAAGAGGCGCTGTTGCGCCTTCTTCACCACGCTGTCTGTGTGGGTGGACCATTTCAGGTTTCCGTGATGTGTAAGCCGAGGAACTTAAAACTTTCCACCTTCTCCACTACTGTCCCGTATGGGGTATTGTGTGTAGATTGATGAAGGGAAAACAACAATTTAATCAATTATAGAATAAGGCTGTAACGTAACAAAATGTGGAAAGGTCAAGTTTGGACACATCTACTCATTCAAGGTTTTATTTTATTTATTACTATTTTATACATTGTAGAGTAATAGCGAACACATCAAAACTATGAAATAACACATATGGAATCATGTAGTAACCAAAAAAGAGTTCACACAAATCAAAATATATTTTATATTTGAGATTCTTAAAAGTAGCCACCCTTTGCCTAGATGACAGCTTTGCACGACTGCCTCATCTCTGTATCCCATTCATACAATTATCTGTAAAGTCCCTCAGTCGAGCAGTGAATTTCATACATCCTGTTTGCATGTAGGCACCAAAGTAATATTGCAAAAAATGTGGCAAAGCAAGTCATTTTTGACCTGAATACAAAGTGTTATGTTTGAGGCAAATCCAATACAACACATTACTGAATACCACTCTCCATATTTTCAAGCATAGTTGTAGCTGCATCATGTTATGGGTATGCTTATAATCGATAAGGACTGGGGAGTTTTTCAGGATAAAAAAAGAAGCGGAATGGAGCTAAGCACAGGCAAAATCGTAGAGGAAACCTTGGTATAGTCTGCTTCCACCAGACACTGGGAGATGAATTCACCTTTCAGCAGGACAATAACCTAAAACACAAGGCCAAATATTGCTTACCAAGAAGACAGTTTAGATTTAAATCTACTTGAAAATATATGGCAAGACCTGAAAATAGTTGTCTAGCATTGATCTACAACCAATTTCACACAGCTTGAAGAATCTTTTGAAAGAATAATGTGCAAATGTCTTAGACTTACCCAGAAAGACTCACAGCTGTAATCACTGCCAAAGGTGCTTCTACAAAGTATTGACTTAGGGGTGTGAATACTTACAGTAACAGTCAAATGTTTGGACACACCTACTCATTGAAGTGTTTTTCTTTATTTTTACTATTTTCTACATTGTAGAATAATAGTGAGGACATCAAAACTATGAAATAACGTATATGGAATCATGTAGTAACCATAAAATTGTTAAACAAATCAAAATATATTTTAGATTTTAGATTCTTCAAAGTAGCCACCCTTTGCCTTGATGACAGCTTTGCACACTCTTGGCATTCTCTCAAACACCTTCATGAATGCAGTTTTTTTTTTAATAAAAATAATTGTGAAATTTATTTTGAGCCAATCAGTTGTGTTGTGACAAGGTAGGGTTGATATACAGAAGATGACCCTATTTGGTAAAATACCAAGTCCATATTATAGCAAGAACAGCTCAAATATGCCAAGAGAAATGACAGTCAATCATTACTTTAAGACATGAAGATCAGTCAATTTCTTCGAACGCAGTTGCAAAAACCATCAAGCGCTATGATGAAACTGGCTCTCATGTGTACCGCCACAGGAAAGACCCAGAGTTACCTCTGCTGCAGAGGACACATCGCAACATCAACTATTCAGAGGAGACTGCATGAATCAGGTCTTCATTGTCGAATTGCTGCAAAGAAACCACTACTAAAGGACACCAATACGAAGAAGAGACTTGCTTGGGCCAAGAAACATGAGCAATGGACATTAGACCAGTGGTAATCTGTCCTTTGGTCAGATGAGTCCCAATTCGAGATTTTTGGTTCCAACCGCTGTGTCTTTGTGAGACACAGAGTATGGAGGAGGATGAGATGTGATGGTGTGGGGGTGCTTTGCTGGTGACGCTGTCTGTGATATATTTAGAATTCAAGGCACACTTGACCAGCATAGCTACCACAGCAGTCTGCAACACTACACCATCCCATCTGATTTGTGCTTAGTGGGACTATCATTTGTTTTTCAATAGGACAATGACCCAGACACACTTCCAGACTGTGTAAAGGCTATTTGACCAAGAAGGAGAGTGATGGAGTGCTGCATCAGATGACCTGGCCACCACAACCCAATTGAGATGGTTTGGGATGAGTTGGACCTCAGAGTGAAGGAAAAGCAGCCAACAAGTGCTCAGCACATCCGAGGCGTCGACCTCCACCACAAACTGACGGGACGGGGCCGGATCGACTAAGATGGGGGCTGTGGTGAACCAACGTTTCAGGTCCGAGAATGCCTGGTCAGCTGCTGGAGACCACGTGAAGGTAACCTTGGGGGAGATGAGTGCTGCGAGGGGGGAAGCCAGAATGCTGTAGCCTCGGATGAAGCGGCGGTAGAAGTTAGCAAACCCCAGGAAATGTTGCAGCTGCACTCTGGATGTGGGTTGAGGCCAATCCACCACTGCTCTTACCTTATCTGGATCCATCTGTCCTGCAGTGATGACATATCCAAGGAAGGAGATGGTGTAGCGATGGAACTTACACTTCTCCGCTGTAACGAAAAGCTGGTTCTGTGCTTGCGCTAACCAGGAAAAGTCCAGGATGTCGTCAAAGTAGACAAACACGAACCGGTTCAGCATGTCCCGGAGCACATCATTGACCAGGGCCTGGAACACAGCGAGAGCGTTGGTCAGCCCGAATGGCATAACTAAGTACTCATAGTGCCCGCTAGCTGTATTAAAGGCAGTCTTCCACTCATCTCCTTCCCGTACCCGAACCAGATTGTAGGCGTTCCGAAGGTCCAACTTAGAGAAGATGGTCGCTCCCTAAAGAGGTTCGAAAGCAGGGGAGATGAGTGGTAGAGGGTAATGTTTTTTTCCCGTGATGTCATTAAGGTGCTGTAGTTGATACACAGGCGCAGGGTTTTGTCCTTCTCCACAGCGAAGAACCCTGCGCCGGCGGAAGAAGCAGATGGACGAATACTCCCTGCAACGAGCGAGTTCTCAATGTACTCCTCCATAGCCTTGGTCTCCGGACCCGACAGGAGTAAAGCCACCCCCGAGGGGGTGTAGTGCCTGGGAGAATGTCAATTGAACAGTCATAGGGTTGATGCAGAGGGAGAGAAGAAGTAGCGTGGGTCTTGTTGAAGACCTCCCGGAGGTCCATGTACTTCACTTGAGACGATGAGCCTGGCAGAACGGGCTCCAACTCACAATAGCGCTAGTAGACCAGTCGATCAGGGGATTGTGCTTCTGGAGCCCTGAATATCCCAAAACCACGGGTACATGGGGATATTTGATGAGCAGGAACTGCATTTCCTCGTAGGTCGACAGGAATCGTATTGCGGGTGACTCTGCCAATAGAGCGCCCATCCAGTGCTCTGACATCCATGGGAATGGAGAGGGGCTGAGTGGAGATACCAAGCTCCGACACAAAGGTAGCATCGATAAATCTCTCATTGACCCCAGAGGCAATGAGAACCCAGAGTGATTTGGCCTGGCAACCCAATAACAGGGTGGCATGGAGAGGGGTACGAGTAATGGGAAATTGGAAAATCCCCATATGGCTCACCAGAGTGCTCGTACCTACTGATGAGCCTGGTCTTTTTAAAGGACAGGTGGAAATATAATGTCCTGTAGTCCCGCAATACAGACAGCTCCTGGTGTTCAGTCTGTGTAAACGTTCATCCGGCGACAATCGAGCCCTTCCCAGTAGCTTGGGCTCTGGAGGAGGCGAGGCGACCACCCTCTGCGATTCCAGTGAGTACTCGGGTGAGATCGGATTATTTCGGAAATGCCTTCGGGTTTTCCGGATTCCTCGGAGGTGAGGTGGGTTATCGAGGGCATCAGGGGGCAGATTCCCTCTCCCTCCTTCGTTCTCGTAGCCGCCCATCGATCCGGATGGTCAAGGCTATAAGGGAGTCGAGGTCCATGGCAGCTCCTGGGCTGTGAGCTCATCTTTGATCACCTCTGGAAATCCGTGAAGGAACATGTTGAACAATGCTTCCGGGTTCCAGGCACTCTCAGTCCCCAACGTGCTAAAATCCACCGCGTAGTCTGCCACACTACGGGCGTCTTGGCATAGCTGGAGCAGTTTACGAGCAGCCTCTCTCCAGGACAATGGAAACTCGAACACCTTCCGTACTTCCGCCACAATCTCCTCCAGACTGAGGCAGACGGCAGACTGTTGCTCCCACACCACCATAGCCCAGGCGAGTGCCCTCCCAGACATCAGCGTTATGATGTGCGCTATCCTCGAATGGTCTGAGGGCAACCAAGAAGGCTGCAGCTCAAAGATGAGGGAGCAGTGGGAGAGAAATTCCCGGCAGGTTCCAGAATCTCCAGCATAATGCTCCGTACGAGGTTATCAGGGTTCTAGGGACACTGGGGTAGGCTGGGAAGAATCGCCGCTGGTAGCGGGATTGCTGAGAGTCTGGGGAATTACTGGTGTGGCTTGATGCCTTGTAGGTAATCTGCGGAATTGCTCTAGCAATGTATCGAACCCAGATGCAGACAGCTAGAATCACAGATGTATATTGCCCAAACAGATGGCATGCAAAAGACAGGTCAAGGGCAGGCAGAGGTCCGTAATCCTGGGCAGAGTCAATAAGGTACAGAACGGCAGGCAGGCTCGGGGTCAGGGCAGGCAGAATGGTCAGAAGCTTTCGTAAATGGGTCAGAGTCAGGAAGTTACAGAAGGGCTGATAGACTCGAGTCAAGGCTGGCAGAATGGTCAGAACCGGGGAAACTAGGAAACAGAAACTTGAGAAAACAGGAAGACGGGAAAGCACGCTGGTAAGACCTGACAAGACAAGACGAACTGGCAACAGACAAACAGAGAACACAGGTATAAATGCACAGGGGATAATGGGTAAGATGGTCGACATCTAGAGGGGGTGCAGGCAATCACAAAGACAGGTGAAACCAATCAGGGTGTGACAGGAACTCCTTCAAGACTGCTGGAAAAGCATTCCAGGTGAAGCTGGTTGAAAGAATGCCAAGAGTGTTCAAAGCTGTCATCAAGGCAAAGGATATATTTTGATTTGGTTAGCACAGTTTTGGTTACTACATGATTCCATATGTGTTATTTCATAGTTTTGATGTCTTCACTATTATTCTACAATGTAGAAAATGGTTAAAAAAATAAAGACAAACCCTGGAATGAGTAGGTGTGTCCAAATTTTTTACTGGTAATTTATGTAAATTAGATACAGTTGAAGTCGGAAGTTTACAAACACTTAGGTTGTAGTCATTAAAAAAAACTCCACAAATTTCAAACTCCACAAATTTCTTGTTAACAAACTATAGTTTTGGCAAGTCGTTGAGGACATCTACTTTGTGCATGACACAAGTAAGTTTTCCAACAATTGTTTACAGACAGATTATTTCACTTATAATTCACTTATAATTCCAGTGGGTCAGAAGTTTACATAGACTAAGTTGACTGTGCCTTTAAACAGCTTGGAAATGCCAGATAATGAAGTCATGTCTTTAGAAGCTTCTGATAGGCTAATTGTGATAATTTGAGACAATTGGAGGTGTACCTGTGGATGTATTCTAAGGCCTACCTTCAAACTCAGTGCCTCTTTGCTTGACAACATGGGGAAATCAAAAGAAATCAGCCAAGACCTCAGAAAAATAATTGTAGACCTCCGCAATTCTGGTTCATCCTTTGGAGCAATTTCCAAACGCCTGAAGGTACTATGTTCATCTGTACAAACAATAGTACGCAAGTAGAAACACCATGGGACCACACAGCCATCATACCTCTCAGGAAGGAGATGCATTCTGTCTCATAGAGATGAACGTACTTTGGTGCGAAAAGGTCAAATCAATCCCAGAACAACAGCAAAGGACCTTGTGAAGATGCTGGAGGAAACAGGTACAAAAGTATCTATATCCACAGTAAAACAAGTTCTATATCGACATAACCTGAAAGCCCGCTCAGCAAGGAATAAGTCACTGCTCCAAAACCGCCATAGAAAAGCCAGACTATGGTTTGCAACTGCACATGGGGACAAAGATCGTACTTCTTGGAGAAATGTCCTCTGTTCTGATGAAACAAAAATAGAACTGTTTGGCCATAATGACCATCGTTATGTTTGGAGGAAAAAGGGGGAGGCTTGCAAGCCGACGAACACCTTCCCAACCGTGAAGCACAGGGGTGGCAGCATCATGTTGTGGGGGTGCTTTGCTGCAGGAGGGTCTGGTGCACAAAATAGATGGCATCATGAAAAAGGAAAAGTATGTGGATATATTGAAGCAACATTTCAAGACATCAGTCAGGAAGTAAAAGCTTGTTCACAAATGGGTCTTCCAAATGGACAATGACCCCAAGCATACTTACAAAGTTGTGGCAAAATGGCTTAAGGACAACAAAGTCAAATTATTGGAGTGGCCATCACAAAGCCCTGACCTCAAACCTATTGAAAATCTGTGGGCATAACTGAAAAAGTGTGTCCGAGTGAGGAGGCCTACAAACCTGATTCAGTTACACCAGCTCTGTCAGGAGGAATGGGCCAAAATTCACCCAATTTATTGTGAGAAGCTTGTGGAAGCCTACCCAAAACGTTTGACCCAAGTTAAACAATTTAAATGCTACCAAATACTAATTGAGTGTATGTAAACTTTTGACGAACTGGGAATGTGATGAAAGAAATAAAAGCTGAAATAAATAATTCTCTCTACTATTATTCTGACATTTCACATTCTTAAAATAAAGTGGTGATCCTAACTGACCTAAGACAGGGAATTAATTTTTACTAGAATTAAATGTCAGGAATTGTGAAAAACTGAGTTAAAATGTATTTGGTTAAGGTGTATGTAAACTTCCGACTTCAACTGTACATAGGTGTACAGAGGCCCATTATCAGCAACCTTCACTCCTGTGTTCCAATAGCGCGTTGTGCTAGCTAATCCAAATGTATCATTTTAAAAGGCTAATTGATCATTAGAAAATCTTTTGCAATTATGTTAGCACAGCTGAAAACTGCTGTTCTGATTAAAGAAGCATTAAAACTGACCTTCTTTAGACTAGTTGAGTATCTGGAGCATCAGCATTTGTGAGTTCGATTACAGGCTCACAATGGCCAGAAACAAAGAACTTTCTTCTGAAACTCATCAGACTATTCTTGTTCTGAGGAATGAAGGCTATTCCATGCGAGAAATTGCCAAGAAACTGAAGATCTCATACAACGCTCTGTACTACTCCCTGTACTACCCACAGAACAGCGCAAACTGTCTCTAACCAGAATAGAAGAGGAGTGGGTGACCCCAGTGCACAACTAGGCAAGAGGACAAGTACATTAGAGTGTCTAATCCTTAACAAGTCCTTAACTGGCAGCTTCATTAAATAGTACCTGCAAAACACCAGTCTCAACTTCAACAGTGAAGAGGTGACTACAGGATGCTGGCCTTATAGGCAGAGTTGCAAAGAAAAAGCAATTTCTCAGACTGGCCATTAAAAATAAAGATTAAGATGTGTAAAAGAACACAGACACCGGACAGAGGAACTCAGATTGTCAAAAAATGACCCTTGTTGTTAGAGTCATCTGACTCTCGATGACCTCTTTGCGCTATATTTTGAGTGGCAGTTAATAGGAGCACATCTGCAATTGTTTTAATGAAAGTACAGTTTTCCTCCACTTTCTTTTTCCGGTCCTCATTTATGACGACATCTAACATTGATGAGTTGCTGTCAATAGCCCTTTTATGCTGATTCCAAGCATACATAGCATTGATATGATGCTCTGCCTTCGAATGGAGCTTAAACCCAGAATCTTTAAACAGCACCATTTTCCAGTTACAAAACCCTGACTGTGAAGTGAAGGCAGATTCAGGTGTATTGGGCAGAGACACATGCCTACAGACTTACTTAATATTCAAGCCATGAATTGTCCTTATACCAGGAGCTGTTGAAAGCCCTTTTCCTAGTACCATGCTGAGTTCTGGGAAATGTTTTCAAACACGGCTGTACAGGACCCTCTTCTCTGGATCTTGAAAAGTCTGAAATACACGTTAAACAATGTGTCATATCTCTTTGGAAATGTATAATTAAGGGATCCACAATATTAGATACTAACAGCTGCTAACTAAAATGTGTAGTTTGAAGTATAGTCCTGGCCTACCATTGGGTGTAGTTTAAAGTATAGTCCTGGCCTACCATTGGGTGTAGTATAAAGTATAGTCCTGGCCTACCATTGGGTGTAGTTTAAAGTATAGTCCTGGCCTACCATTGGGTGTAGTATAAAGTATAGTCCTGGCCTACCATTGGGTGTAGTTTAAAGTATAGTCCTGGCCTACCATTGGGTCCTTCTGGAACAGCATATCTGGTGCTTGATGCGGTAGGGAGGGGCTCGATGACATCTCCTGGCAGCTCTGGCTCACTGTCTTGTTCAGAGCCAGAGGTCTCTGTCATCCCTTGATACATCTATTACATTAAAATAACACAAGAACCATTAGTGTATAATCACAATAAAAATTCCACAGCCATCAAAACAAGAACACACATGAAGACTGGGTCCTTCGGAAGTCTGACCACACTGACTCAGACTAGCCTCTGGTAGGGAGCTGCTCTGACCTGGTGGTAGACTGGGTCCTTCTGAAGTCTGACCACACTGACTCAGACTAGCCTCTGGTAGGGAGCTGCTCTGACCTGGTGGTGGTAGACTGGGTCCTTCTGAAGTCTGACCACACTGACTCTGACTAGCCTCTGGCAGGGAGCTGCTCTGACCTGGTGGTGGTAGACTGGGTCCTTCTGAAGTCTGACCACACTGACTCAGACTAGCCTCTGGTAGGGAGCTGCTCTGACCTGGTGGTGGTAGACTGGGTCCTTTTGAAGTCTGACCACACTGACTCAGACTAGCCTCTGGTAGGTAGCTGCTCTGACCTGGTGGTAGACTGGGTCCTTCTGAAGTCTGACCACACTGACTCTGACTAGCCTCTGGTAGGGAGCTGCTCTGACCTGGTGGTAGACTGGGTCCTTCTGAAGTCTGACCACACTGACTCTGACTAGCCTCTGGCAGGGAGCTGCTCTGACCTGGTGGTGGTAGACTGGGTCCTTCTGAAGTCTGACCACACTGACTCTGACTAGCCTCTGGTAGGGAGCTGCTCTGACCTGGTGGTGGTAGACTGGGTCCTTCTGAAGTCTGACCACACTGACTCTGACTAGCCTCTGGTAGGGAGCTGCTCTGACCTGGTGGTGGTAGACTGTGAAGTCTGACCACACTGACTCTGACTAGCCTCTGGTAGGGAGCTGCTCTGGGGTCCGGTGGTGATGCAAGTGCTGGGGTCTTTTTGCTCCTGACCTGCCTGTTTGTCCTTCTTTAAAAATAAGTCTGATATCTCTCCATTTCTTTTCATGTTTAATTGACCCTATGCAAAAATAAGACCCACATTTTAGTCCAAACTCAATCTTAATTACAAATCTCCATTATCATAACTGTACCTTAAAATCAACTACCAGCCTTAGTTACTGGTTAGATCATGGCTAGCCCTCTCTGCAGTAAGTAACTTAGCTAGCTATACTTTCTTACACCTTCACGATAGCAAACAGGCTATCTGCAAATTGTGGTAATCTTTTGAGTAACGTTAACAGATTGATAATAACAATTGTTCGTTTTGAGTTCAAGTACGAAACTCTAACTGAGTTAATGGCTTACAAATTGCTGAATGTTAATTTGCTGAACACTGACAGCTGTAGACTACTAGTTAGCTAAACATTCATATACTGTAACTTAAGACACTGCACTGTTTATGGGTGTATTACTAGCACAGATGTAAACAATGTTAGTCTAAACTGGGAACCGATCTCTCTTATCTGATTAACTGTCTGTTAATGGAGCCAAAGGTCTAACGTTAACTTACACAGCGACTCAACTTACGTATAAGTTGTTCAGGAAACCTAAACCTGATGCTAAACATTGAAACTTACTTCATATATGATGCTTTCACCAATCGCGAAAGGAGCTCGTGGAGCTGTGGAAATACTGACTTTTCTTCTTCTCTATATTCTTCTTCTTCTTCTGTATCTCGCAACCAACGTTAATATTGTAGAGGAACCGTGTTGGTCTTGACCCCGAGCAGCAGGAACGGTTGTGGCAGTTGCTGTTTGAGTTCAGAGACAGCTTCGCGCTGAGTGAGGAAGAGGTGGGTCAGACTCATCTGGTGCAGCATGAGATCGACACAGGTGATGCTCGACCCATCAAGATGCATCCCGCCGTATCCCGCTGGCAGGCCAGGAGGCGGCAGACAAGGCTGTGTTGGAGATGCAGCGGGCAGACTTCATTGATCCCTCAGACAGCCCCTGGGTGGCGCCAGTCGTCATGGTTCCGAAGAAGGGGGGCAAGCTGAGGTTCTGTGTGGACTACAGGCGGCTGAATGAGGTAACCAGGAAGGTCTCATACCCCATACCACGTATCGATGAGTCGCTGGACCTAGTTAGGGGGCCCACCTGGTTCTCCTCACTAGACTTCGGCAGTAGCTACTGGCAGGTGCCCCCCCCCCCCCCCCCCCCCCCCCCCAGAGGCCAGAGCCAAAACTGCATTCTCCACTAACAGAGGACACTGGCAGTTCAAGGTCCTATGCTTTGGCCTGTGCACGGCCTGGAGGACAAGGAGGGGGCTGTCCGAGACTGGCCCACCCCCACGACCAGCGTCAGCTGAAGAGCTTTCTGGGCCTGGCCTCGTACTACAGGAGGTTTGTACGGGGCTTCTCACGTGTCACTGCTCCCCTGAACCGATTGCTGCCGAAGGACAAGGCCTTCACTTGGACAGTGGAGTGTGAGGAGGCCTTCAACACCCTCAAACGTGCACTGATCGAGGCCCCCGTGCTCACCCCCCCCTTGACTTCACCTTGCCCTGGAGACAGACGCAATGTGGGCATGGGTGGGGTGCTGGCCCAGGTGGGGCCAGAGGGGGAGAGAGTGGTGGCGTACTTCAGCAAAACATTTGACAAACATGAGTCGGCCCTGTACTGCAGACGGCTTTCGCCACTGTGAGCGGAGAGAGGGACGGGAGAGAGAGCTGTGTGCAGAGGAGGGGGTCTGTGCCACAGTGTGTCGGGCGAGCAGCCTGTCTGCTGTGAGCTGCAGACTGTCGACGTGGCTGAATGAGGGCAGCAGCAGGGACAGGACACAGACCTACAGCCAGTGCTACAGTGGGTAGAGGTGCAGGTGAGGCCACCATGGGAAGAGGTGACAGCGCTCTCATTCGCGACCAAAGTGTTGTGGTCAAAGTTTGAGAAACTGCGGCTGGCTGATGGCTTGCTACAGCGGGCATGGAAGGAGTCAGCTACAGGAGAGGAGAGGTGGCAGGTGATGGTCCCAAAAGCATTGCAGCATCGAGGCTGTGCTCCAGAGTACTCATGGGGGGGTGTGGACTGGACACTTTGAGGTCACAAAAACACTCCGCTGCCTCCGTCAGGGGCTTTCACTGGGGGCAGCACAAGAGGGATGTGGAGGACTTTTTCGCTGTGACAACTGCACAGTGAGAAAGGGCCCCCAGGCCGTTCTCATGCTCATCTCCAACAGTTCCTAGTGGGGGCTCCCATGGAGAGGGTGGGAGTGGATGTAGTTGGGCCGTTCCCCACCACAGACAGTGGAAACCGCTGGGTGCTCACGGCCATGGACTATTTCACAAAATGGCCTGAGGCCTATGCTCTGCCTGACCAGGAGGCAGAGACCATTGTTGACGCCCTGACAGCGGGGATGTTCAGCAGGTTTGGAGCTGCAGAGTCCATCCACAGCGACCAAGGCAGAAACTATGAGTCCCGTGTGTTCGCCACCATGTGTGAGAGGCTGGATATGCACAAGACCCCCACTACTCCTCTCCATCCTCAAAGTGATTGTGGAGCGCTTCAACAAAATGCTTGGACATCAGCTGGCCATCATCTCTGCCAAACACCAGCGTGACTGGAACCTGCACCTGCCCATGGTCCTCATGGCATGCCGCTCCGCTGTCCAAGACTCCACCTCCTGCATGCCTGCCCTTTTCATGCTGGAGAGAGCGATCCGCACCCCTGCGGAGATGGCGTTTGGTCGGCCCCTGGATAGCCCCCATGTCCATGTAGAGAGTATAGGGATATTGTTATCCACATCGGCACCAACAATGTTGGGATGAAACAGTCAGAAACGTGTAAATCAGCAAGAAAGATGTCAGCATCGAGTAATTGTCTCTGGCCCCCTCCCAGGTAGGGGGATGATGAGCTCTACAGCAGTCTCACAACTCAATCGCTGGTTGAAAACAGTTTTACCCTGCCTGTTTGGCCCTGTCCGGGTGTATCATTGGATGGAGCCACAGTGTCTCCTGACCCCTCCTGTCTCAGCCTTCAGTATTTATGCTGCAGTAGTTTGTGTCGGGGGCTAGGGTCTGTTATATCTGGAGTATTTCTCCTGTCTTATCTGGTGTCTTGTGTGAATTTAAGTATGCTCTCTCTAATTCTCTCTTTCTTTCTCTCCCTCGGAGGACCTGAGCCCTAGGACCATGCCTTAGGACTACCTGGCATGATGACTCCTTGTTGTCCCCAGTCCACCTGGCCGTGCTGCTGCTCCAGTTTCAACTGTTCTGCATGCGGCTATGGAACCCTGACCTGTTCACTGTGATTACTATTATTTGACCATGCTGGTCATTTATGAACATTTGAACATCTTGGCCATGTTCTGTTATAATCTCTACCCGGCACAGCCAGAAGAGGACTGGCCACCCCTCATAGCCTGGTTTCTCTCCAGGTTTCTTCCTAGGTTTTGGCCTTTCTAGGGAGTTTTTCCTAGCCACCGTGCTTCTACACCTGCATTGCTTTCTGTTTGGGGTTTTAGGATGGGTTTCTGTACAGCACTTTGATATATCAGCTGATGAAAGAAGGACGATATAAATACATTTGATGATGATTTCAATTTACTGATTTCCTTGTATGAGCTCTAACTCAGTAAAATCTTTCTTTGTGCGGGCTTATTTTTCCTCTGTTCATGTTTGTGTTTGTGCGATTTCCTTTGTTTTTCTCCGGACTGGTTGGGTTCTGGTTTTGGGCCAGTCTTATTATTGCGCCTTGTGTTTTGGCGTGACCATTTTCCCTGCACCGGAATAAAACACTGTTCTTTACCCTCTGCTTCCTGCCCCTGACTCCGCACCCACTACGCATAGAGTGCGTTACAATATAGGCCTACAAGAAGCGGGCATTTGAAATATCTCAACATATTAGAATATTCCACAGACCACACAAAAAACTATCATATTCAAGACAAATATGCTGCAGACTGGCAAGCATTCTTCCACAGACCGGCGCAGGTCCACGGACCAGGGATTGATAAAGGATGGTATAGGCTATGGGTAATTGTATTGAGACCACACTAGGCACACTTGATATTGCATGCCCAGCAGAGAATCAGGGATGAAGGGCATCATCAGGGACACAAGATACTATAATAAGCAACTAATTCTCAAAGACTGAGCAATATGACATTTAATTGATTACTAATTACATGACCTCCCCTAGACTAAATTTAAAAAAAATACTAAACCCTCCCCCTGACTGAAATTGAAAAAGGGTAACTATTGTGTAAAGCTCGACCTCTCCCTTAGCAGAGATGGAGTCCACCATCGGGGTCTTGAGAGGCAGTAGGGCTGATTTGGTTAGATACATTCATCTTCATCTCTATGATCTATGATCTTCAATGCGTTTGGGAGAGGTTGACAATTCCCATATGTTCCAAGACAGACCAGAAATATGACCCATTTAAGTGTATCAAAAGCTTTTTCTGCCTAAAAGTTTTTTTAACAAACCCGCTTTGGTCTGTGTGGACCAATTTGGGTATGTCTCGAGACAGAACGACAACATTTTGGAAAATCAAAGATAGGGGACGAGAGTGAGAACACTGCGTGGCATCTTTTCATCTTTTTTTATAAAAGCAAAATTTGTGCTGTATTCTCATCTCTCCCAAATAAACCTTTGTGAACGGCTGTGTTAATAATTTTGAGCAATAGCGGACCTAATTGATTCCAAAATTTTAAATAGACCTCAGGAGGAATACCGTCCCATCCAGATGATTTTCCTTTATTCATGCTATCCAATCCCATTTTGAGTTCATTAAGAGATGCAGTATTTGGGCTGCCAGCGAGGTGGCTTCCTCTCTTGAGAAAATAGCTTTTAATTCTTAGTCTGGCTTGGTGTGCATTTACAATCAGAGGTGTAGAGTTCTTTATAGAAGTGGGAGAATCTTAGATGTGTTTTCTTTAATACGTTGTGAGGATTAAGACCGCCATTGACCTAGTGCCAAGATGTCCAGATACAAAGTAGGCAAAGCAACCCTGATCAGGTCTGTGTTTGAGATTTCCTGACAATTTTGTGGCCTTGCCCAATCTAGAGTTGAGTGGATAACAGTCTGACCACACCGTTCGCGTCGCGGGATATCTTCAAGCACCAACTTACCATCCTGAGACAAGGCCGAGTATAGCCCACAAAGATCTCCGCTACGACACAACCCAAGGGGGGGCACCAACCCAGACAGGAAGATCACGTCAATGACTCAACCCACACAAATGACGCACCCCTCCTAGGGACGGCATGGAAGAGCACCAGTAAGCCAGTGACTCAGCCCCTGTAATTGGGTTAGAGGCAGAGAATCCCAGTGGAGAGAGGGGAACCGGCCAGGCAGAGACAGCAAGGACCTAGTGAAGAGATGAGTCTTCAATAAAGACTTAAAGATTGAGACTGGGTCTGCGTCTCTCACATGGGTAGGCAGACCATTCCATAAAAATGGAGCTCTATAGGAGAAAGCCCTGCCTCCAGCTGTTTGTTTAGAAATTCTAGGGACAGTTAGGAGGCTTGCGTCTTGTGACCGTAGCGTACGTGTAGGTATGTACGGCAGGACCAAATCGGAAAGATAGGTAGGAGCAAGCCCATGTAATGCTTTGTAGGTTAGCAGTAAAACCTTGAAATCAGCCCTTGCCTTAACAGGAAGCCAGTGTAGAGGCTAGCACTGGAGTAATATGATCAATTGTTTGGGTTCTAGTCAAGTATACTCAAGTATCAAAAGTAAAAGTATAAATAATTTCACATTACTTATATTAAGCAAACCAGACATCCCAATTTTGTTTGTATTTCTAAATGTACTGATAGCCAGGAACACACTCCAACACTCATCATTGACGAACGAAGCATGTAGGGTTGACCAGGGATGTTCTCTTGATAAGTGTGTGAATTGGACCATTAACCTCCCAAAATGTAACGAGTACTTTAAATCAGGAAAAATGTATGGGAAAAGTACATTATTTTATTTTGGAATGTAGTGGAGTAAATGTTGTCAAAACTATAAATTATTAAGTACAGATATATATTTTAAAAACTTAAGTAGTACATTAAAGTATTTTTTACTTAAGTACTTTACACCACTGTTTAAGTTGACACACACACACACGATCTTCAATTGCTGTTGATTGGTGCAAATTGTCTGGGAAGATAGCCAATGTTTCCACCATGTGGCTAAAGCAGGGAGGTGCAGGATACAGACTGTCATAGACACTCTTTTACACAAGTTTATTCAAGGAATATTTAATATACAATATACATGTCAATATATAGTCTCCCCCTTGGGCTGTTTACATCCTGGGTGGTCCAGCTAATCTCCAGCCCTCCATCTTGCCCACCTTAGTGAACATGGCCAGTGTCCCCAGCCCAATACATGCTGTCGTGCCTGTCATTGCACTGTGAGCTGTGTATCATAAAGAAAGAAATACATGTTATTAGTGGAAAAGAAAGAGGATAATCTCTGATGCCCCTCTGTATCTCAAGCAAACATCATCTGGCAATGAGAAGATGTTCACTGCCCTACAAAGTTCTTATAGCGCTTGATAGATGACAGCAATATGATGGTAACTATGTGGGATGTTAACAAGGGCAGAAGGGAAAATACCTCTTTTTATAATTAAACCCTGGAAGAAAATGCTTTGAAACGGAGGAGGTTCCACCCAAACTTATCCAATAAGAATCCTAATTTTATTTATCCGTTTCAAAACGTTTGTTCCCATTTGTTCCTACTGCATGTAACCCAAATCTTCAGCATACTATTTAATATAGACTACTCACTACGAGCTCCAAGAAAGACTCCTGATGCACAGCCTCCGAGGAAATAGTTCACCGGATCATCAGGAGCATCCCGGGCCTGTGCAGCTAGACAAGTGGTCATTCCAAAGATCGCCCCCAAGGCAGCTGTCATGAAAGGAAAGATAATTGGTTTTAAGGCCTGGATTCAATCAGATCAAGCATTAGGCCTAACCAGCGATAGTTGACACCCGCATAACTGATGTTTTGGCAGTGTAACTGCATTGGAGCTGTCAAATCGGTGAGCAGCTGCACTTGATCATTTTCACAAAGCCACACCTGTCCCGTTCAGAACAAGAAAGTGTAGGCTATATAAAATGTAATGACTCTCAAATTGAAAATCATTAAATAATGAGGATTTCTATCAGCCTAATCGAGGTGTAAATTACATCTCACATTCCACTGTTCTAATGTGTAAACAAGGCTGCATGGGATCTCTCGCAATGCAACTCCATGCAGCTAATAGCAATGTTCGCTTTAGGTATAATGACAGGTGTCGCTTGTGGATTTGACAGCTCTAACACAATTACACTCTGACACTGCCAAAACAACAGCTATGTTGATGTTGGCTGAAGTGAATATGATTGAATAGAGCCCTAAATTAACACATACTGGCATAAACCCACCTTAACTGTGTTTGTTTACAACTCCTTATGACAAGCATCTGATCACCCCCCCCCCCCAAAAAAAAAATCTCATCACCATTGAAACACTAAGATCAAACAGACACTTTCACCATCACTCAAACGAGGCAACTGTAGAGACTCTGTGTTTATTAGGTACATTTCAGCATTGTGACCTGGGCCCATATCCACAAAGCTGAATGCTGATCTAGGATCAGTTTTGCATTATACGGACAGACCCTAGATCAGCAGTCCAACAGATGCTTTGTGGATACGGCCCTTGGACTAAATCTTCTTGACAAATGTAGTGTACTGATCTGAGATAACATTCTAGCCTGAACACTGTTGGCTACTGGTCTAGGTGTAGCTAGGTATTTAAGTGTAAGATTGGATACCTTCATGGCAGCAAGCCAGGTGATTATTATCAGTGTATGAGATTAGAGACATGCATACCCATGGTTACTGTGCCATTTGTGGCTCTCTGAACAGCTTGGATTGCGGAATCAGGCTGGAATGCCACAATGTGATAGGCTGAACCCACCAACCCTGTGTGTAAAAAAATATATAAAAAAAAAATAGGCTGTTAGATTACTGTGCATTGGGTTAACTAGCTAGCTACCTACTTGACAAGTAATTTTTTCTTTCAAAGTCACAAGAATGTTAGCTATGATTAGCTTGCTAGCTAACTGGTAAACATAATTTACTGCCTTAGCTGTACTGCCTGACAGCAACTGCTGGCTAAACAACTAGCTAACCGAACAACGTTAGCTGACGTTACATTTGTTGAAAACAACACATTGCTTACTAGTACAGTAAGCTAGCACTAGTTAGTTAGAATGACAGTTAACTATGCTATGGCAAGTTAGCTCGGCAGCTAGCTAACGTTAACCGGTTATGGGGTCTAGTGTTACTTTACTATTCTTTACCTCCAGCTAGCTAATTTCCACAATGTATTTCTTTGTGTTAGATTTAGATACCTAGAGCTGTGCCCAATTTAGTGGTGATCCATGTTTTCTCGATACAATCTTTCCCCTCTTGCAGATCCCAATAACCCATTTTGGATTTCACATGAAGGACACAGACATTGAGGAAATATCGCGAGATGGGGGGGGTAAGAAGACGACACTTGAAATATCGGAAAACTTTATTGATAAACATGTATTAGCTAAACAAACAACTTGTGAAAAGTATTCTGTTTACTTAAAAAAAAGTTTAAAATACAATTACTTATTAAATGTGTTATTAGCTACATATAAAACAACATAACACAACTTTTCTACATTGTATGTAAAGCTGTCAACACTACTGTTTCCGGGGCGGAGTTTAATCCACAGGTTACAAAGAGAATCAGTTTCAAAGTTCATTCAAGTTATCCAGCTTTTTAAAAATTTCAAAACAGTGCAGATAACGAACGAGTATATAGCTCGAGGCATGTTGTTCGTAATGAATCAATTAAATTATATATTGATGCATTTCTTATGAGTTTTGGAGCTTAGAATCTCGTAGGATGACGTGTCGGTAGCTGGTTAGCATAACATAATCAATACTTTTTTTCTGGACACGGAACAATATTTTTTGGTTCAGTTGTTTAACGAGGAACAAACGCTGAAGAGGGTGCAGGCATGGCAGGAAGAGTAAACACCAGCCCTCCGGTGAAATGCTTGTTCACGAGATTTCAAGTGATCATTCATTGCTCTCTTATTTGATCGTTAATCAATCTTCTACGGTGTGCTATTGTAACTTGACTTTAGGTCGTACCATATTCCTCATGTGACATGTCCTCGCCATCACCAGTCCAAATTCGGGAGGCGAACGCACACCTGGTCGCTGTGCACAGGCGGGTAGCAGAGCTGGAACAGTGGCTCGAGGCAGCAGAGAACACCGTGAGGGAGCAAGCAGAGAGTCTCATCAGGAAGGACGAGCAACTGAGGGCTGCTACCCAGGAGATCGCCGAGGCCAAGGATAAGTAAGTGATTGAGGTCTTGTCTCTTCGGGGCAATTCCAAAGCTCCCGTTTAATATCCCCAACCATTGTTATTTAATATGTAAAAGGTTATCAATCAAAAAGGTTATCAATCATCAATCATCTCATTACTTTTCTCTAGAGAGATTCACTACCTCCACGAGAAGCTGTGCAAGTCAGAAGAGACCATCCAGAGGTTTCAGAACATAGTCAAGGAGAAGGATGCTATGATAGGACAGTTGCAACATCGCTGCCAGCTCCTGGACAACATCTGCAAGAGCAGGCCTTTACTAGACAGTATGCTGTCCCATATGGCTGAGGCAGAAAGACTTGGGCCAGTTGTGGGGATGGGTGAACCCACTGCCAATACGTCCCTCACAGGCGGGGAGTCAAACTGCAGTCCCAACCGCATCTCTAACCACAAAGACTTCTCCCTCAGTGAGGATGACATGGATGACCAGGAGCTGGATGAGATAGTGTTTGGAACAACGGTATAGTAAAAGGCCCCTGAGAAGAGTTACATAGGTTAGAGGTGAAAAGGTTCTAGAAGAGGATAGTACTTGAAGTAGAGGCATGAGTAATTTCAAAACATCATGCATGTTGTTATTTTTTTAATGTTCAAGTAGTTCTGTATGTTAAGCAGATGACTTACAACTTAACATCTTACATGAATGTGGGGGAACTGCTTGACATGTTATGAAGCCTTTGATGTAACCAAATGGAGAGAAACTAATCTGCCTTGATTCCATGTCTTAACCAGACGTGAAATGTATAGACATCTGGTTATCGTCTGTTACTGTTTTAACTGCTATATTTTTATACTGTAATATCAAATATTTGGAAATAGTGTAAACAGGACCTCTATGGTCAGTGTTCAGCTGGTCAAAGTTCAGAAAGTACATCTGCAGCACCTGCAAGGCTAGGTTCCAATCCATCCCATGCTTTGTATATGTAGTGTATACTTTTAAATCTTTTTTTTGTGACAATTCAGTTTAAAGTGTTTTTTTCAGGGATTGTATTTACTCCCTTGTAAACATGACACATTTAATGGTGAATATAAGACATACAGTAGCCTCTTACGGGCATCAATATTTGCTTCAGTGAAGCAAGTCTATGCAACATTAGCTGCCAAATATGTCACATTCCAGTAGGGTCAGAATCAAAGTGGTTATTTTTTTCATAATGGAAGGAAAGTTCCTATGATGGCCTTCAAGGTTATTATAGGTGGTGGTAGGAAGGTGGATGGTTGTCAAACTGTTGCTGAAAAACAGCAAGTATGAGAGCAAGGGTAAATTGACAAATACATCCCAAGATTTAGACCCATTGGTTGAGAGAAAGGTGGTAAGTGTGAGCCCATAGGTTAAATGGCAAGCGTGAGGAATGTGCATTATTGTGCCACGCTTATAGGCTATAAGGTAAATAGGTGAATGGCATTCTGCACTTGGCTAATGGGAAGAGATGAAACAAGATGCTATGCTGTTTTTCTATTCTACGGGCATAGAATACAAAGTGAATTGTTTAAACAAGCATTCAGATCAGCCTTCCTGATTGAACTTTGTATTACATCTACAAATGTAGTTTAACATCACAGCCATGCCTTGTACTCTTATATTGTATGGTTTTGCTTAATCATTATAGAAGCAATATAGTGTTGGCTTAAATCATCAGGTGGCTAAAAGTTTGCTTTTTCTGTACAACTGCATGATTGTGCTGCTTAAACTGTTCCGTTTGTGATCACTGTACCTTTAGCATGGGGACAGTTGCATATTGCCTCTGAACTGTAAAATGTGTGTTGCTCACTCTGTTACGGTCATAGTCAAAGAAATGAGAATAGGTATTTCTGTTCAATGAGGAATGCTTTAACAGGGCAGTCTGCTACATGAATAAATTATTCATACACCATTTACTTGGAAAAATAACTTGGCAGTGTGAGAGAACAAAAAAAACAATACTATCTTTGTAGAACATACCCCACTAGAAGACATGCAGGCACAGGGAATGGTGCTTGACAGACTATGGTGGCCATTGCCCCTGTGGGACTTGACTCATTGAGAACATTATCCTGGTGGAGACGCATACATTAGAAGTTATGCTAGGGAAGTTCAGATGACTGTATATGCGTGTGTCTTTAGCAGTTGAGGCAGGAATGAAACCATGTTTCACCCCAGAATAGTAATGTACTGAGAGATCATTGCATAGTCAGGATAATTTTTGTCCATACTGGGCATAAAGTGAAATAACATAAGAACTGTTGAAAGTACATCGTAATCTTTATTAATCAATACAAAATAACATTTTCATAAGTTTGACAAACGTGCCCCCCCCCCATTTCATTTAGATAAACATTGAGACAATCAAAAGTAATTGTGGACACTATATGGTGGTTACATTAAGATCAAATCATTCCTTGCTTTGGGCAGAGGTAATTTTGGCCAGGCTTTATCATTGCTGATATCCCCCTGCCAATGCAGTTGTAGAAGCCTTTAGTGCCATCAGGGCCAAGCGGCTGGCGCAGCACATCCACCACACCCAGTGGCCTCTTGGGCAGGCCAGGCGAGAGGGGCCCACCTTTGTCAGGAAAAAATGTCTGGGCGGCAGTCTTCCGACGGTGGACCCAGGGGCTCCCCACAAAGCCCAAACTTTCCTGGGAATAGTCCCCGGAGCACTTGCTCCTGCTGCCAAAGCTTCCATTGCCACTGGATACAGGGCTGCTGCTGATCTCTGGAGCGGCCAGCGGGGACGGAGTGTGGCCACTGGGGAACAGCTTGCGGGGCAGGAGGGGACTCCCCACAGGGCTACAAACTGGGTTCTTGTAGGGGTCTGAGCGGAAGGAGGACACCCGGGGGATGGCCAGGGGGCTGCCGTACAGAGCCTGAGGTCGTGTGACTCTGCGGTTGGGCCTGGGCGAGGCGGGGGCGAAGTCAGACTCAGATGAGCTGTAGAGGGCAGAGTCCTCCAGGGAGTAGCCCAGGTAGCGTCTGCCCTTGCGGTTGGGCTTCCTCGAGCACACATTCTCGATGCCGTCCTCAGACTCTTCCTCTGTGCGGTCCTGGCTGCCCCTTGGCTTCCTGGTGCCCCTGCTGCCTAGGAGTACCACGCGTACAGCCCTGTTCCCCTGTAGCTGCTCCTCAGCCTGCAGGGCCTCATAGGCCCGCCGTGCCCCCTCCAGGTACTCATACTCCACCACGGCACACACCTTACGCCCCAGCTCCATGTGTTTCTTTGCATACCTCTTGAGCTCGGCAGGGATCTCCTTCCCTGGGCGCAGGATGCGGAGGGACGTGATGGTGCCGTAGCAGCCAAATAGTCTCATGGCTGTCTCCATCAGGCTCTGCTGCTCCACCCCCGGGGCTACGCTCTCCTCATCGTTGTCCTCTCCTCCCAGGAGGTTCCAGGCCAGCAGCAGCTTGCTGGTGGGGACACACAGTAGCCAGTCGGGCACTGGGTCCCTCCGTCGCACCTTGGTTCCCTCCTCGTTGACTTCCAGCTGCGGCGTGGTGCGAGCCGCAGCCAGAGTGGTTCGCCAGTCACGTGTGAGCTCCCTGATCTACGACACAGAATGTTTAGGTTAGTAATTTTCAAAGGTTATACTTGTTATCAAAAGACATGTCAGTGCAGGCCAAAGCAATCCATAAATCCTACCTTTTTGAATGAAGTTAGTAACTTCACACTGACGTAGCCCTTCTTGTTCCTCTGAACATGTTTCAGTAAAAAGGCATCTTCAGACAGGCTCTCATTGGTAAGATAGTTTTCTAGCCGAGCTGCAATTTTCTGTTTCAGGTCTGCAACAGGGGTACTCCAGCCTTCATCCTGAATACAGTCCTCTTCTTCAAACACATCAGTCAACTCTGTGGAACTTCTGCAGAACCATTAATATCAACATTCAAAAGTTGATAAACATTTAGTGTTTTTTGACATTGAATAAACCTCAATTGAGGTGAATGCACATGCTTCACTTGAACAAGAACATTACGGCCTATATTTCTGATCATGTTTTTGTAATGACCAATCTGGTCCCTGTAAGTCTGAACAATTTATTTTAAAACATGACACATTTAAATTGATGATCAGATATTACAGTAATCATCTGTAATATGGGCTCTTACCCATCCAAACTATCATATGTTCTGTCCTCTGTGTATGACCCAAGCCGCTTTGAATCTGGGGACAGCTGATACATTTGCAAGCCACATCGGAAGACGTCTGCAGTTGGTGAAGACATGTTGTGAGACTGAAACGAATTTTTATATCGATAAACTCAGATGATTTGTAGCCTACATATGTGTGTTGAGCATGTTTGTAGTTTACTTTATATTGTAACCATTACCTGAAGTTACAAAGCAAAAGTATTCACTTTAAATTAGCTAACCTGATATCCTCTTTGCCCGACGTTTCCCCGGTCTCCACCGCACATGTTGACATGGAATATTTTTAGAAATTCTAATTTCTAGTGTCCCTTACGTCACAATTGAGAGAACTTGACCATTGGATAATGACATGTTTGATGTATGCAATCAAGGAAAATCAGGTGTTTACATTTGGTATTCTACACTACCATTGATTATACCGTTGTGTGAGCACTTTCCCTTGTTTTTGAAGGCCACACATTCAGGCCTAAATCGAATATTCATATAAATGTTGTTCACCGTACTTTATCTGTGTGACTGTTTAGACAGGCAGCCCAATTTTGATATTTTTTCCGCTATTTGGTCTTTTGACCAATCACATCAGTTCTTTTTCAAAGCTGATCTAATTGGTATGGAGTCCCTTAGGCGTCATTGTGGAGAGAGAAAAAAATGCCATACTAACTCGTTCCTTGGTTGTTGTTGTTGTTTTTATCCATTCCCCTTGATTTTTTTTAATACATTGCAATGATATATATTTTTTTATCAGTTCCCTCATATTTTGTATTAATTCACACAGGTTTTTAATCCACTCAATTTTAATAATCCTCGGAATATGCGTGTTTTTCCATTCATTGTGTCTGCATCCCTAGATCAATTAGAACAGGAAAACGATTTATAATTGCTTATGTAGCTAGCTGGCAGTAACGCTTCGATCACACCGACAGTGTTTTGCATTTTGGTACACCACAATTACATTCAATTCCAATGAAACGCAGCGTTTGCCTTACATCATTGCGTTTGATGAGGTGCATCAATTGGATTTATCAAATTTATGCGGCTTGACAGAAATGGTAGCAGAAGGTGACGTTTCGAACACACCGACAGCATATTTGCGCAGCATCATCTGGATATGTGTGCAACAACAGTTCAACATTTACCTTCTGCTACCATTTCTGTCAAGCCGTCTATACAGTTGGACGCATACATTCGATAAATCCAATGTATGCACCACACCGACCACACATGCATGACAAACAAAGCAAACTCAACCAAATAAAGGGGGAATTAGGAAGTAGGCTACAAGAAGTTCTAGCCATGGGGAGTTGAGCCAGCAGCCAACATTCAGTAATGCGGAATGGACAGCGCTTTGCGTGCGCAGTGACTCCGCTCATTGGACAAGTATAAGGCAGGTTTCCCAAACTCGGTCCTGGGTGCACGTTTTTGTTTTTTGCCCTAGCACTACACAGCTGATGAAGATATTAAACTCATCATGCTTTGATTATTTGAATCAGCTGTGAAGTGCTAGGGCAAAAAACAACATGTGCACTCAGGGGGGGGCCCAGGACCGAGTTCTGGAAACCCTGGTATAGCAGATCAACTCAGTGGTGCTGAAAGGCCAGTGCTGCTGCCTAGCCAGATATATATAATTCTCCCGTTTGTGGGAAGTGGGATAGTTGGGACACAGTTTGTCTCACACATCGCTGTGTTTGTGACATTCATTTTTGGACTTATAGATTAATGAGAGATATATTGATTCTTCAAGAATATAACTTATAAATGCCTCATGAGCTTAGTTCAACTGTCGCATCCTATCAGAACCCAAAATATAAGCTTGTTTTAATTTTGATATCATGGATGGTCAGTCCTTGCATCCATAGCTCTGTGTATGAATTTGAGTGGTTACATTTCTCCAGGCCCATTCCTCAGCTTTTTATTACTTCAGTTATGGATTCTTGCTTTAATTGAGCTCTCTATCTATTACATCTTAATTTATTCATCCATCTATCAAATAAAGTTACTTGCTCAAAGCTGTAACTATTTTCCTCCTTTGTTTTCAGATTGACTGCAGTGCTGTCGAGGGCATGACGGATGCCCAACTCTCACAATACGTGCCCAGGTTTGGTGATCTTAAGTCAGTACTGCAAAAGAGAAGGGTCCGCTCTCCAGGGATCAAGTGTATCCAATGCTGCAGAGAGGGATATAGAACATTTTAAACACTGAAAGAAAAGTAATGAGAAGTCAGCAAAACTTTGGAAACGCCAACAATTAGAAAACAGAATGTACTTTCCAAACTGTATGGCTGGAACAAGTTGGTGTCAACTCTTTCTGCCAAGTCACAGATAAAGAAAGGTGGTGAGACAAGACAATTAAAGGCAGCAAAGATGGTTACAATGGCAGAACTGTTGGAGGTCAGTAAGGCACTTTTCTTTCCAAATAGAAAAAGCAAACTAGGGCATGTTAATGGTTTTGAATTCACCATGCGAGACTTTACTGAGGAAGACCCATCTACTACATTGGTCGAACAATACCAACTCAGAAAAGTTTTTAACATTTTTAGACTATATCTTTCCAGCAACAAAAGAAACGATGCGGCAGATGGAAGTCTCAAGGCAGCTGCCTCTATCTCTACAGAGAAGAATAACAGAACCAAGTACAACAGAATCGCCAATGTTTTCTCATCTGACAACGAAAGCCTGGAATTGGAGGAAATCAGCACAGGGGACATTTCCATCCGCCGCAAAGAAAGCCTGGAATCAGAGGAAATTGACACAGAGGACAATCCCATCGGTCTTCAAGCTTACCACTCCCTCCACTCACCTGGCCAGGAAGAACAAAAACATTTGCATCTGCTAAAACAGACAGGAGGCTCTTGATACCCCCTCACAACCAATGGTTGAAATATCAGGTTTGAGTGACAAAATACTGGGTGTATCAATATCAATGGACAAAGAAATTCAAGTGGGATATGCTTTTCTAGCTGATGAGTGCTTTGCTTGATGATGCGCTTCCAATTGACGCTATGTTATTTTCAACGCCGAGGCCTACCCCCACCCCGCAAAGGATACCCAGAATCAGAATTCGTAGAGGAAATGTGTTCCAAGACCTGAATGCCATTTCGAATTTCGAATCTCACCATACCTTCTCTGCTATGCAATCTGGTTTCAGAGCTGGTCATGGGTGCACCTCAGCCACGCTCAAGGTACTAAACGATATCTTAACCGCCATCGATAAGAAACATTACTGTGCAGCCGTATTCATTGATCTGGCCAAGGCTTTCGACTCTGTCAATCACCATATCCTCATCGGCAGACTCGACAGCCTTGGTTTCTCAAATGATTGCCTCGCCTGGTTCACCAACTACTTCTCTGATAGAGTTCAGTGTGTCAAATCGGAGGGTCTGCTGTCCGGACCTCTGGCAGTCTCTATGGGGGTGCCACAGTGTTCAATTCTTGGACCGACTCTCTTCTCTGTATACATCAATGAGGTCGCTCTTGCTGCTGGTGAGTCCCTGATCCACCTCTACGCAGACGACACCATTCTGTATACTTCCGGCCCTTCTTTGGACACTGTGTTAACAACCCTCCAGGCAAGCTTCAATGCCATACAACTCTCCTTCCGTGGCCTCCAATTGCTCTTAAATACAAGTAAAACTAAATGCATGCTCTTCAACCGATCGCTACCTGCACCTACCCGCCTGTCCAACATCACTACTCTGGACGGCTCTGACTTAGAATACGTGGACAACTACAAATACTTAGGTGTCTGGTTAGATTGTAAACTCTCCTTCCAGACCCATATCAAACATCTCCAATCCAAAGTGAAATCTAGAATTGGCTTCCTATTTCGCAACAAAGCATCCTTCACTCATGCTGCCAAACATACCCTTGTAAAACTGACCATCCTACCAATCCTCGACTTTGGCGATGTCATTTACAAAATAGCCTCCAATACCCTACTCAACAAATTGGATGCAGTCTATCACAGTGCAATCCGTTTTATCAACAAAGCCCCATATACTACCCACCATTGCGACATGTACGCTCTCGTTGGCTGGCCCTCGCTTCATACTCGTCGCCAAACACACTGGCTCCATGTAATCTACAAGACCCTGCTAGGTAAAGTCCCCCCTTATCTCAGCTCGCTGGTCACCATAGCATCTCCCACCTGTAGCACACGCTCCAGCAGGTATATCTCTCTAGTCACCCCCAAAACCAATTCTTTCTTTGGCCGCCTCTCCTTCCAGTTCTCTGCTGCCAATGACTGGAACGAACTACAAAAATCTCTGAAACTGGAAACACTTATCTCCCTCACTAGCTTTAAGCACCAACTGTCAGAGCAGCTCACAGATTACTGCACCTGTACATAGCCCATCTATAATTTAGCCCAAACAACTACCTCTTTCCCAACTGTATTTAATTTTAATTTATTTATTTATTTTGCTCCTTTGCACCCCATTATTTTTTATTTCTACTTTGCACATTCTTCCATTGCAAAACTACCATTCCAGTATTTTACTTGCTATATTGTATTTACTTTGCCATCATGGCCTTTTTTGCCTTTACCTCCCTTCTCACCTCATTTGCTCACATTGTATATAGACTTGTTTA
Organism: Oncorhynchus kisutch; assembly: GCF_002021735.2. Classification (NCBI taxonomy): domain Eukaryota; kingdom Metazoa; phylum Chordata; class Actinopteri; order Salmoniformes; family Salmonidae; genus Oncorhynchus; species Oncorhynchus kisutch. Next base: position 19,328,283 of record NC_034177.2, read on the forward strand.
TACTGCATTATTGACTGTATGTTTGTTTTTACTCCATGTGTAACTCTGTGTCGTTTTATCTGTCGAACTGCTTTGCTTTATCTTGGCCAGGTCGCAATTGTAAATGAGAACTTGTTCTCAACTTGCCTACCTGGTTAAATAAAGGTAAAATAAAAAAAATAAAAAAATAGAAAAATGCTGCCATTCAAGATGTAGGTGTTTCTGAAGAAGACACCATTTTAGAGCGAGAAATTATTCTACCCAATGGCACCACAGAGAAAGGTGAGGCCCATGGTGGAGTGCTTAGGGACGCCTTAAGTGAATACTGGGAAACATTCATGAGGAAGTGCACAAGTGGGACCATGAAAATTCCCATGACACGAAGGACTCGTGGGAAACTGTTGCAAAAGTGATGATCCTTGGATACAACATGGTAGGCTACTTCCCTTTAGCGTTGGCCAAGCCATTTCTGCAACACTGTCTTGGAGAACAGATCAAATCTGAAAACTTCTTGGCAACATTTTTGGAGTCTATACCAAGTGAGGAAAAGGTCATCGTCAAACAGTCAATCCAAGATTGCTCGTCAGTTGCTGGGAGCACATGATGTCAAGATTCTGATCAATGAGATGAACTGGCAGAAGATGCTACTTGAAGTCACCCACAAATAAATCATATCCTGCCTACATTGCTGAGTCCTGGAACAGCGTACTGAAAAGGTTGAAACTGCATCTTGGGGGTTTTGACTAGGTTCTCGGGAGCCTCACACCAACATTCAAGAGTTTCTGCAGCTGTTAAACATGATACCTTACTCAAGAGGGAACAAACGATCATGGACTTTTTAAATAAGTACATCCATAACTGCTCAACCAACTGCCTAAGAAATTTCTCAGATTTTGCACAGGTAATTTCAATGTTGAACAATGATAATTAAGTAACTCACCAGCTAGCGTGTATTTTGTTTGATGTACTTGTGTCTTCAGCCATTCACGTCTACTTTGTTGAGCCCAAGAGTGACTTTGTGAGATGCCCAAATCACACACACGCAGATGTGTTTTGGAGATCCCCCAACACCTACACATCATACCTTGAGATGCCAGAGGAATTCACCCAGGTCCTGGATTCCAAAGTGTGGGTGATGGACATCATTTAAATGTAAGTGAGACCTTTTCTCACACACACACAATGAACTTTCTCAAATCAATCATGTAGCATTAGTAGATGAATTGTCAAACGTTACCAGGGAGGATGCTAGTTGCGTTAGAGGGGAGCAGTATAAATGTATCTGTCTTGTTTCACCAGGCTACCTGACCCAATTATGTTGACAACACATTCAACAACTACATTCACAATGTTATGTTTTACCCTGTCTTACTTTCTTCAACTGGCGCACATGTCCTTGTGTTGAAACTAAGAGTAACTTTGGAAGAAGCCCCCAAGACTACTGAAGAACACCCACATGTTGTACACAGTGCCATTGTCCCCATCCTTGACTTTTCTTTAAAACACACTGACATTGTTACAATTTATAAATCACAAAACACAATCATTTGTATTTATTATGAATCCCCAAGACAGCAGCTACTTTTCCTGGTGTCCAGCAAAATTAAGGCAGAATTTGTTATAAGCAGTTTTTGGCAGTATGTTTTTTCCTCCTTGCCCCTTCATCCAACAAGATGCTTGTCCATCAAAAGTACATCTAAAAAATATCAAAACTATTTTCAATAACAATAATAAATATATTAAATTGAGAATACTCTGATGGGTGACTTATCGATTGTGACTGAAAAGGTTGAAGATCAGCGAGTTATTTCGGTCTACATGGAGCATCTTCTGTTTTCGTTTTCTTAACAAAAATGTAACTTTTTTTCAGATCATAATTTCAAATTGCATACAGCCCAGATGTTTTGATTTTATAGACCATCTGAAAGAAGAGACTCATCTATGTTTGCCAAACAACTACCAATAATTAGCATACGGGTTCGGTTTTCACAACTTATTTTTCTTCTTTTTTTTACAGCCGCGGCTCCTCAGTGCGCACTCGCCCCACTCAGGAGTAGCCTACTTTGTAAAAACTCCATGTGTTTGAGTCCAAAGTTTGTTCATGTGTTTACATGTTCATGAAATAGAAGGATAATTGATAACAAAAGTCAACATTGCTTATATTTTGTCTGAAAATATAAAGTATACTGTTACTTAAAGGCACAATTCCTATCCATTGATTCTCAAATAATATGACTGGTAAATACCTAGTATATTTCTGAGTGGTAGAGGGAGAATTAAATAGGCCTACAGTCTCAGTCAAGCATACCACCATGGACTGTAAGGGGTTTATTAAAAGTACTAACAGCTCTTCCCTTAGTGTGAGGTAGTCAAGGGTCATGCATGCATCTGCAGGAACAGCTAGATTGTTCTCTGCCATGATGTAGGAGCACAAGGTATACACATCCTCACCACAAGCTATGTCATGACGGTGGACACGATGTTCCTCACAGCTGGTTATGTCCTCTTGTGACACACCACACAACTCTGGAACTGTGTATGTGACATCAGGCCGAAAATGCGTGGACATTCTCATTCATTGAGGGGTGGATCAGGTGTTCCAGGTTTCCTTTGTAGTGTCCAATCCATCCTGTAGAGGTGGAAATATTGTTATTGTTATTAAGGTATCATGAACATAACAAGCCCTACAAGTGCCAAAATAATGAAAAAATATAGGTATTTTACCATAATTTGTGACTACCAGTAGCCTATCCCATATGTTTTTCAAAGCCCTTGTCGAATTTGGGGCTCAGAAGTTTGTATTAGGCTTAGTAGCCTGCCATGGGAGAAGCCCCATGAACTCCAAGATGTGCCCATTAAAACAGCAGACACTTATTGATTCAGGACCATGAACAGTGGCACAAATCAGCACCAAATAAACATAGGGGCGATACCTCTGAGATTTCAGCACCACCAGTTCCTGGACAGCAACGCAAAAAAATATAATTTTAATGGTTGTGCACACATAATTGCAAATGTTATCGCAGGTGCAGAAAAAAGCTTGTTTCTAGCTCCAACGGCACAGTAATGCATAGCAATACACACATCCTAAAAATAAACAAATTAAAGGGGCACCAGGGGCAACACGGCCACTCAACTCAGAGCTCATGACAAAATTCAAAAACCTGTGGCTCGTTGGGATTGGCATTGCTAGTGTGTTGGCATGTGGAAGGCCTCATAGGAGAGAGACTAATATGTTTCCAATGACATTGTTCCGATTCCACTGAACTTTAGAATTGTAAAATAGTGAATACACGTAAAGATTATTGCAACTACTGCTCCAGATCTTTTGGTTTCCACTACAGGACATAGAGAATACACTGATCGTCTGGCCCAGGAGTGTGAAGGTGAACGGAAAGGCTCTGGAGCAACGAACCGCCCTTGCTGTCTCTGCCTGGCCGGTTCCCCCTCTCCACTGGGATTCTCTGCCTCTAACCCTATTACAGGGGCTGAGGCACTGGCTTACTGGTGCTCTTCCATGCCGTCCCTAGGAGGGGTGCGTCACTTGAGTGGCTTGAGTCACTGATGTGATCTTCCTGTCTGGGTTGGCGCCCCCCCCCTCCTTGGGTTGTGCGGTGGCGGAGATCTTTGTGGGCTATACTCAGCCTTGTCTCAGGATGGTAAGTTGGTGGTTGAAGATATCCCTCTAGTGGTGTGGGGGCTGTGCTTTGGCAAAGTGGGTGGGGTTATATCCTGCCTGTTTGGCCCTGTCTGGGGTATGATCGGATGGGGCCACAGTGTCTCCTGACCCCTCCTGTCTCAGCCTCCAGTATTTATGCTGCAGTAGTTTATGTGTCGGGGGCTAGGGTCAGTCTGTTATATCTGGAGTACTTCTAATGTCTTATCCGGTGTCCTGTGTGAATTGAAGTATGCTCTCTCTAATTCTCTCTTTCTTTCTCTCTCTCAGAGGACCTGAGCCCTAGGACCATGCCTCAGGACTACCTGGCATGATGACTCCTTGCTGTCCCCAGTCCACCTGGCCGTGCTGCTGCTCCAGTTTCAACTGTTCTGCCTGCGGCTATGGAACCCTGACCTGTTCACCGGACATGCTATCTGTCCCAGACCTGCTGTTTTCAACTCTCTAGAGACAGCAGGAGCGGTAGAGATACTCTTAATGATCGGCTATGAAAAGACATCTGACATTTACTCCTGAGGTACTGACTTGCTGCACCCTCGACCACTACTTTGATTATTATTATTTGACCATGCTGGTCATGTATGAACATTTGAACATCTTGGCCATGTTCTGTTATAATCTCCACCTGGGGTACTGGCCACCCCTCAAAGCCTGGTTCCTCTCTAGGTTTCTTCCTAGGTTTTGGCCTTTCTAGGGAGTTTTTCCTAGCCACCGTGCTTCTACACCTGCATTGCTTGCTGTTTGAGGTTTTAGGCTGGGTTTCTGTACAGCACTTTGAGATATCAGCTGATGTAAGAAGGGTATATAAATACATTTGATTTGATTGGGGGGTGGGGGGGTCTATTGATTGAAGTTGGACGCTGGTCTGCTCCTAACAGCATGCAATTCAATTGCAATTAGATATGAAATCAAAGGGAAATAAAACATATTAAGAGTTACATTCTGTCCTTGTTTTCGGAAACACTACAAAATATTCTTGTAATTGCATTATTGGTGAGGTACATGGACGTGGAAGAATAACGTTTATAGGCAAGTGCAGTACAGTGTGGCAGGTAAGCCCAGAAAGCAGAACAGCATAAGGTTCTTGTCCAAGAAGTCTGTCGAAATCACCTGAATCTTGCAGTCTATGGGGGCGCTCAAGCCAAAAATCAACACACTTTAGGCAGAAACCCCCACCAGCTTTCGATTCTCTGATTGCTGGTGGTTCGACCGTATAAGAAGCTTATCTCGCCCCCAATGGCATCATCATTCTGTCGTAGGTACCATTGCATGTCCCACACACAACTGTTCTCCGTCCCCATGTCTGCTCCTACAATGGGGGCACAGCCCCCCACTTCCCCAACCGTATCAAGGAAATGGCCACCAATAACTTTTGGGTCGCTCCTGGTGTTGTATGCATTGAGCATTTATTGTATTTTTATTTTTTTTATTTTATTTTATTGAACACGTCGATGGCACCATTACTGCAGATCCCAAATGGCTTCAATTAATAATAGGAATCGGCATGACACAGGAAGTTGGGCCCCTTGGCAACAATGTATGCTTGCCTTGTAAGTCTTCTGCTCCTTCAAATCTCTGTATTAGTTGGGAGGAGAGAAAGAGTTAAAGGATGAGGAAAGGGGCATAATCAGGAGATGCTTGATCAGGTGCTGTGGCTAGTTCTTCTTGTCACTTGTCCTCGACAGGCAACCAGTTCAATAACATGGGCCTGGGTTAGTTGGAAGCCCTCTAACCATATCAAGGTACAGGCTGAGAGAAAGATTTTTAACACCCTACTCTATCTTTGTAGTGCTTGACCTGATGGGGCTTGGATAGGTGTAGCAATATGGTGCTGACTCAACCCTGCTGTGTAATGGACTCCAGGACACTTCTGCCATATTACATACACAAATCTAGAACCTTCAGATATGCAAACACTAACTAGAAACCAATGTCCAATTCCATACCAACCCTGGCCTAAAATTTGATTTGGAATTGGACACAAAAGATGAATGACTAGGTAGAAAGGGTTAAGGACCAGTAAGTCTGTAACTGGGCAACGGAACAGTCAATTGAACATTTTACTTGCAATACATTTAATGTGCAAGTTTATACATTTACAGCCAATTCGAGCAAGCTTCAAATATTTACCAGAAAACAAATGGAAAAATATACAAATATTTACCTGCTTGTAAACGTTACTTGGAATACAAGACAGATACATGTGCTATATACTTACAAAACAACTTAACTTCACAGCCAATGTCTGCTTTTCTTTCAACGTTAAGAAAAACAATTCAGGCAGATTATGTTAAAGGTTTTATTTCAATGAATGAATCAAGACAAAATCTTTGCACTTGATATACAACTTTTAGGGCCGGTTTCACAGACAACGCTTAAGCCTACTCCATGAGTAAAATGCCTGTTTTGTGCTATCTTAATTCTAGTCTGTACAAGTCGCTTTATCTTAAAATAGTCTTAGATTTATCCTGTTCTGCATTAAACAAAGCCGATTGCAAGAGGGAGGATTAGAGCTACTCTAGGACTAAATTGAAGCTTAAATTAATCATTCAAAGAGGCAGGTTTAACCTCTGCTTAGTACTGTTTGTGAGGGAGCATGGACTAGTTGGAATATCTGAATGAAGACCAACATGCACTACAGAGGCCAGCCAGATGAGTACTTGTGCATAGGAGTAATCCATTAAACTACTTTGATGAAATGGCTTTGAGACCGCTTTCGTATGTACAAAGAAAATGCATTGAAGATAATCTTTGCTTGAGCCTAGACTTTCCTCTCTGTCTCAAAGAGGAAGGCCTTTAACCAATGCTCTCCAAGTTCTGATCACTTTGAGGTTTTTGGCATCTGGAAACTTTCATTGTGAAACAGGGCCATTTTTGAACTGAGAGGTCTTTTACATCAAGTTTCCTGATGCTGCTGGCCAAGCCAACTATAAAGTGCAATTCTATGAATATGGGCACTTCCCAGGAGTGATTGGCTGTATAGATGGATGTCATATTCCCATCAAGTGTACAGGAACTGTAAGAAATGGTTTTCCATCAATGTTCAGGGTGTATGCACTCCTAATTTTGAGTTTTCAAACATTGTTGCCCACTGGAAAGGTGCAACTCACGATTCAAGGATTTTTCAACTTTTCATTGTGTGCTCAGTTTCAGAGAGGACAACTAATTGACAGTGGATATGGTCAGAATAACTTTTTATTCACTCCATACATAAATCCCACAACAGCTGAGCAGCAAAGATACTACAACCAAGCTCATACCCGCACGGGAGGGGTGGTCGAGTGTATGTTTGGAGTATGGAAAAATCGATTCCAGTGTTTACTTAATACACTTTGTTTCAAGCCAAGAAGATGCTGCAAGGTGATCATTGCTACAGCTGTGCTGCACAACTACCTCCTCCAATGGAAGATCAGGATCAAGCTAATATGCCCAAGGCTGAGGCAGGCAATGACCAACGAGGACTTGCATACAGAGTTGCTTTCACATTGCAGCACTTCAACTAGATGAGATGTATTTAAATATGGAATGTATCATTATGGCTTATTTCTGCTTTGATAATGTTTGTTCTGTACAAAATTCAAATAGTGTGCAGCAAAATGAAGTGACTAAACCAAGGCTGGTTTAAAATGTAGTGGTGATTAAAATCCTCATGAATATCCAAATGACAACATTTAAATGTTTTACATATATTGTTCACCATGGCTGGTTATCACAATTGTCTCATCATTATATTTTTGGGATCATACTTCTCTCTTCCAACTTCATATCCAATCCAACCTGTAGAATTGTAATTTCATGTTCTTCATTCAGATATTTCATTTCATGCTCATGAAATTCTCTGGCTAACTTTTCATACATGGTCATCTTTTTTGTTCTCTGCTGAAAGGTGGTGGCAGCATCTTCTCTCAGGGATGCTATAGCAGATGTAGTGGGTACACACTCACTGTGCACTGGCTCTTCCAACCTGTTCACATACCTTTCCTCTGAAAAAAGAACATTGTTAGAAGCACAAATAAACTCATATGGTCCTTAGCATGAAAGAAGAGTAAAGATTGACTCAGAGAGTGGAATATATATACCAAAGGAAGTAACTAATTTTCTTTTTTTAGTATATGTACCATTTGTGCTCAGTTCTTTATCTGAAATGTCCAAATGGTCATCGTCTGGTATACCATCCAGAGGTTGGTCATCGTCTGGTATACCATCCAGAGGTTGGTCATTGTCTGGTATACCATCCAGAGGTTGCTGGTGCTCTATTATTACAGACAGCAAGTCACTCAATTCATCAGTCTTGTCTTTTTTTTTGGTGGTCCACCACCAGTAGTAAATCACTCTCTTCTGATCTCAGCATTCTCTTTTTAAAGCCAGTTTAAGGTTATTCCACAGAGTCTATAAAGGCAGATATCATTCAATATAAGTGATGTCACAAATATGAAAGAGAAATGTAAAATACTGATAATAATGAAGATATCTAACTTGAAGACCAACCACTCTTTCTTTTGCTCAGTAGCAGTAGCGTTGTTTTTACTTTCAATAACTGGATGGTTTGACTCTTTTTTTGACTATTTTAGCCTCTGCCATTGTCTTTGTCTCAAGATTCACACCAGTAATGGTGTTTTCTATTCCATTTCGGGTTTTTATGAGCACCATTAGACCAACAGCATGTGCTCATACTTAACCTAATCAGGGTTAAAACCTCTTGAGTGTAGGGGTCAGTATTTTGATGTTTGGATGAAAAATGTACCCAAATGAAACAGAATCTAGAATATGCATGTAATTGTCAGATTAGGATAGAAAACACTCTAAAGTTTCCCAAACTGTCAAAATATTGTCTGTGAGTATAACAGAACTGATTTTGCAGGCAAATTTTTTTTAAAGCTCCCTGTTGCATTGCATGCCTTCCCTCCATTTAAAGGGATATCAGCCAGATTCCTTTTCCTATGGCTTCCACATGGTCTGAACAGTCTTTAGACATAGTTTCAGCCTTTTATTCTGAAAAATGAGCGAGAAAGATCACATCGCATCAGTGGATGGCTGGGTGCCAGCAGAGTTTTGCATGTGCGAGCAGCTTGGAGCATACATTTTCTCTCTCTCTCCTATTGAGAAAGCTTCGGTCCTGTTGAAATATTATTTATTATTTATTGAAAAAACAACCTGAGGATTGATTATAAAAAACGCTTGACATGTTTCTACGAACTTTACGGATACTATTTGGAATTTTCGTCTGCCCCGTCGTGACCGCTCGAGCCTGTGGATTTCTGAACATAACACTCCAACCAAATGGAGGTATTTTGGATATAAAAATTATCTTTATGGAACAAAAGGAACATTTACTGTGTAACTGGGAGTCTCGTGAGTGCAAACATCCGAAGATCATCAATTCATTTTATTGCTTTTCTGACTTTCGTGACCAATCTACTTTGCTGCTAGCTGTTTGTAATGTTTTGTCTGCTGAGAGAGATGTCCTTACATAAACGCTTGGTTTGCTTTCGCCAAAAAGCTTTTTTGAAATCTGACATGCCAGGTGGATTAACAACAAGCTAAGCTGTGTTTTGCTATATTGCACTTGTGCAATATTTGTAGTAATTTAATTTGAATTCGGCACTCTGCAATTCAGCGGATGTTGACGAAAATGATCCCGCTAAAGGGATCGGTGCGCCAAGAAGTGTTAACACAGGTGTTCTCGTTTAGCCTTACTTACCTTACTCCAGGACTTGCTGTCCAAAAACTTAGACACACCCTATCCCCTCAGCCCTCAAATTAAGTGGACACTTATGATGACGTCTGACGAGTATACACTTACAGGGCGAGGGAGGAAGGAAAGATTTTTAAATGGGCCACCCTTGGCCAGAAATTCATCACCCGTTGATCCCGGGATGATTGTTTTGTCAACTACCGGTATGAGCGACAGTCAATTATGATTTCATGTCTACTTAATATGAAATATATAATTATTAATATTAATAGCCTACTGTAAGATGGCTAGCAAATTAATTAGCTAATGTTAGCATACCTAGCTGGAACTTATGAAGAAGGAAAAGGTTTTATTTCTACAATTCCCAAAAGATAACCAAACTAAAACATATTTACCTTTTACGAAACGTTTGTGCATTAGTAGCACACTTTCTAACTTATTTGCATTCGTTTGTACTGACACTTGTATGTTGACTTCTCCACTAATGTTGTTTTTATGTTTTTGTGGACTTTTCTTAGCGGATGTACAATCGTCGCAAATTGAATTATGGAGAGTTTCAGGCCTGGGAGTAAACACAATTGTACACTCGCAAAGCCGACTAAAAACGAGGGCCTTACGTTGCAAACTTCCCATGCTTAGATAATCATTTGGACCACCCGCCAAGATGGCGGCGGGGATTCCCCCAAGGGCATAAGGCGAGGAGGGTAAGTGGAAGAGGGAGTGTCTTTTAAGTGTTTGGACCGAATCCCAGGACTCCATAGTCTCTGACTAACTAAAGCAAATGTAAGCCATGTTCATGAAAGCGACTTAAATGTCATAGTTTAACTAGTACAGTCATGGCCAAAAGTTTTGAGAATGACACAAATATGAATTTTCACAAAGTCTGCTGCCTCAGTTTGTATGATGGCAATTTGCATATACTCCGGAATGTTATGAAGAGTGATCAGATGAATTGCAATTAATTGCAAAGTCCCTCTTTGCCATGCAAATTTACTGAATGAATGGTTTGTCAGGACCTCCAACAGCCGAAGCTAAGTAGTAACATTAACATGATGCCTTCTAATTGCAGTCGCTGTTCTCATAATATACAGGAGAATGATCGCCTTACGGCGAGGATAGCGGTGCTACAAGCCCAGGTTCACACGCAATCGTTAGGCAAGGGTAATTTCAGTGTAGGAAAGGATGAAACAGCGTCTGTGACACCAGTAAGTACAGATAGTAGTATAAATCCCCTGGCACAGTCCCCGCAGCCGGACAACTTTCTCACGGTTTCTGGAAGGAAATGCTGTAGGAATGCTCAACCGGTGTCGCTCATTCAGCAGACAGAAACTTTCAACCGGTTTTCCCCATTAAGCAGCGAGTAGGAGTCAGAGGCCGAGCCTTCTCTTGTCTCTACTCCTCCCGTTACGGGGTCTGAGAAGCCGAAGCTTCCCACCATTAGCTCTGACAAATTGAAAACTCTAGTCATTGGCGACTCCATTACCCACAGTATTAGACTTAAAACGAATCATCCAGCGATCATACACTGTTTACCAGGGGGCAGGGCTACCGACGTTAAGGCTAATCTGAAGATGGTGCTGGCTAAAGCTAAAACTGGCGAGTGTAGAGAGTATAGAGATATTGTTATCCACGTCGGCACCAACGATGTTAGGATGAAACAGTCAGAGATCACCAAGCGCAACATAGCTTCTGCATGTAAATCAGCTAGAAAGATGTGTCGGCATCGAGTAATTGTCTCTGGCCCCCTCCCAGTTAGGGGGAGTGATGAGCTCTACAGCAGAGTCTCACAACTCAATCGCTGGTTGAAAACTGTTTTCTTCCCCTCCCAAAATATAGAATTTGTAGATAATTGGCCCTCTTTCTGGCACTCACCCACAAACAGGCCCAAGCCTGACTTGCTGAGGAGTGACGGACTCCATCCTAGCTGGAGGGGTGCTCTCATCTTATCTACCAACATAGACAGGGCTCTAACTCCTCTAGCTCCACAATGAAATAGGGTGCAGGCCAGGCAGCAGGCTGTTAGCCAGCCTGCCAGCATAGTGGAGTCTGCCACTAGCACAGTCAGTGTAGTCAGCTCAGCTATCACCATTGAGACCGTGTCTGTGCCTCGACCTAGGTTGGGCAAAACTAAACATGGCGGTGTTCGCCTTAGAAATCTCACTAGGATAAAGACCTCCTCCATTCCTGTCATTATTGAAAGAGATCATGATACCTCACATCTCAAAATAGGGCTACTTAATGTTAGATCCCTTACTTCAAAGGCAATTATAGTCAATGAACTAATCACTGATCATAATCTTGATGTGATTGGCCTGACTGAAACATGGCTTAAACCTGATGAATTTACTGTGTTAAATGAGGCCTCACCTCCTGGCTACACTAGTGACCATATCCCTCGTGTATCCCGCAAAGGCGGAGGTGTTGCTAACATTTATGATAGCAAATTTCAATTTACAAAAAAAAATGACGTTTTTGTCTTTTGAGCTTCTAGTCATGAAATCTATGCAGCCTACTCAATCACTTTTTATAGCTACTGTTTACAGGCCTCCTGGGCCATATACAGCGTTCCTCATTGAGTTCCCTGAATTCCTATCGGACCTTGTAGTCATAGCAGATAATATTCTAATCTTTGGGGACTTTAATATTCACATGGAAAAGTCCACAGACCCACTCCAAAAGGCTTTTGGAGCCATCATCGACTCAGTAGGTTTTGTCCAACATGTCTCTGGACCCACTCACTGTCACAGTCATACTCTGGACCTAGTTTTGTCCCATGGAATAAATGTTGTGGATCTTAATGTTTTTCCTCATAATCCTGGACTATCGGACCACCATTTTATTACGTTTGCAATTGCAACAAATAATCTGCTCAGACCCCAACCAAGGAACATCAAAAGTCGTGCTATAAATTCACAGACAACACAAAGATTCCTTGATGTCCTTCCAGATTCCCTCTGTCTATCCAAGAACGCCAGAGGACAAAAATGAGTTAACCACCTAACTGAGGAACTCAATTTAACCTTGCGCAATACCCTAGATGCAGTTGCACCCCTAAAAACTAAAAACATTTCTCATAAGAAACTAGCTCCCTGGTACACAGAAAATACCCGAGCTCTGAAGCAAGCTTCCAGAAAATTGGAACGGAAATGGCGCCACACCAAACTGGAAGTCTTCCGACTAGCTTGGAAAGACAGTACCGTGCAGTACCGAAGAGCCCTTACTGCTGCTCGATCATTCTATTTTTCTAACTTAATTGAGGAAAATAAGAACAATCCGAAATTCCTTTTTGATACTGTCGCAAAGCTAACTAAAAAGCAGCATTCCCCAAGAGAGGATGGCTTTCACTTTAGCAGTGATAAATTCATGAACTTCTTTGAGGAAAAGCAAATTACGGACTCCTCTTTTAAATCTGCGTATTCCTTCAACGCTCAGTTGTCCTAAGTCTGCACAACTCTGCCAGGACCTAGGATCAAGAGAGATGCTCAAGTGTTTTAGTACTATATCTCTTGACACAATGATGAAAATAATCATGGCCTCTAAACCTTCAAGCTGCATACTGGACCCTATTCCAACTAAACTACTGAAAGAGCTGCTTCCCGTGCTTGTTGAACATACTGCTTCCCCTCCTATGTTGAACATAATAAACGGCTCTCTATCCACCGGATGTGTACCAAACTCACTAAAAGTGGCAGTAATAAAGCCTCTCTTGAAAAAGCCAAACCTTGACCCAGAAAATATTAAAAACTATCGGCCTATATCGAATCTTCCATTCCTCTCAAAAATTTTAGAAAAGGCTGTTGCGCAGCAACTCACTGCCTTTCTGAAGACAAACAATGTATACGAAATGCTTCAGTCTGGTTTTAGACCCCATCATAGCACTGAGACTGCACTTGTGAAGGTGGTAAATTACCTTTTAATGGCATCAGACCGAGGCTCTGCATCTGTCCTCGTGCTCCTAGACCTTAGTGCTGCTTTTGATACCATCGATCACCAGATTATTTTGGAGAGATTGGAAACCCAAATTGGTCTACACGGACAAGTTCTGGCCTGGTTTAGATCTTATCTGTCGGAAAGATATCAGTTTGTCTCTGTGAATTGTTTGTCCTCTGACAAATCAACTGTACATTTCGGTGTTCCTCAAGGTTCGGTTTTAGGACCACTATTGTTTTCACTATATATTTTACCTCTTGGGGATGTCATTCAAAAACATAATGTTAACTTTCACAGCTATGCGGATGACACACAGCTGTACATTTCAATGAAACATGGTGAAGCCCCAAAATTGCCCTCGCTAGAAGCATGTGTTTCAGACATAAGGAAGTGGATGGCTGCAAACGTTCTACTTTTGAACTCGGACAAAACAGAGATGCTTGTTCTAGGTCCCAAGAAACAAAGAGATCTTCTGTTGAATCTGACAATTAATCTTAATGGTTGTACAGTCGTCTCAAATAAAACTGTGAAGGACCTCAGCGTTACTCTGGACCCTGATCTCTCTTTTGAAGAACATATCAAGACCATTTCAAGGACAGCTTTTTTCCATCTACGTAACAATGCTTTTAATCCATGCTTTTGTCGCTTCTAGGTTAGACTACTGCAATGCTCTACTTTCCGGCTACCCGGATAAAGCACTAAATAAACTTCAGTTAGTGCTAAATACGGCTGCTAGAATTCTGACTAGAACCAAACAATTTGATCATATTACTCCAGTGCTAGCCTCCCTACACTGGCTTCCTGTCAAAGCAAGGGCTGATTTCAAGGTTTTACTGCTAACCTACAAAGCATTACATGGGCTTGCTCCTCCCTATCTCTCTGATTTGGTCCTGCCGTACATACCTACACGTACGCTACGGTCACAAGACGCAGGCCTCCTAATTGTCCCTAGAATTTCTAAGCAAACAGCTGGAGGCAGGGCTTTCTCCTATAGAGCTCCATTTTTATGGAACGGTCTGCCTGGCCAGTTCCCCTCTTTCCACTGGGATTCTCTGCCTCTAACCCTATTACAGGGGCTGAGTCACTGGCTTTACTGGGGCTCTCTCATACCGTCCCTGGGAGGGGTGCGTCACCTGAGTGGGTTGAGTCACTGATGTGATCATCCTGTCTGGGTTGGGTTGGCACCCCCCCCCCCTTGGGTTGTGCCGTGGCGGAGATCTTTGTGGGCTATACTCAGCCTTGTCTCAGGATGGTAAGTTGGTGGTTGAAGATATCCCTCTAGTGGCTCTACAGCAGTCTCACAACTCAATCGCTGGTTGAAAACAGTTCTATCCTGCCTGTTTGGCCCTGTCCGGGGGTGTCCTCGGATGGGGCCACAGTGTCTCCTGACCCCTCCTGTCTCAGCCTCCAGTATTTATGCTGCAGTAGTTTATGTGTCGGGGGGCTAGGGTCAGTTTGTTATATCTGGAGTACTTCTCCTGTCCTATTCGGTGTCCTGTGTGAATTTAAGTGTGCTCTCTCTAATTCTCTCTTTCTTTCTCTCTCTCGGAGGACCTGAGCCCTAGGACCATGCCTCAGGACTACCTGACATGATGACTCCTTGCTGTCCCCAGTCCACCTGGACGTGCTGCTGCTTCAGTTTCAACTGTTCTGCCTTATTATTATTGGACCATGCTTGTCATTTAGGAACATTTGAACATCTTGGCCATGTTCTGTTATAATCTCCACCCGGCACAGCCAGAAGAGGACTGGCCACCCCACATAGCCTGGTTCCTCTCTAGGTTTCTTCCTAGGTTTTGGCCTTTCTAGGGAGTTTTTCCTAGCCACCGTGCTTCTACACCTGCATTGCTTGCTGTTTGGGGTTTTAGGCTGGGTTTCTGTACAGCACTTTGAGATATCAGCTGATGTACGAAGGGCTATATAAATACATTTGATTTGATTTGAATCCCCCCCAAAAAAATTCCACTGCTTTTCAGCCCTGCCACAAAAGGACCAGCTGACATCATGTCAGGGATTCTCTCGTTAACACAGGTGTGAGTGTTGACGAGGACAAGGCTGGAGATCACTCTGTCATGCTGATTGAGTTTGAATAACCGACTGGAAGCTTCAAAAGGAGGGTGGTGCTTGGAATCATTGTTCTTCCACTGTCAACCATGGTTACCTGCAAGGAAACACTTGCCGTCATCATTGCTTTGCACAAAAAGGTCTTTACACTTTATAGGCAAGGACATTGCTGCCAGTAAGATTGCACCTAAATCAACCATTTATCGGATCATCAAGAACTTCAAGGAGAGCGGTTCAATTGTTGTGAAGAAGGATTCAGGGTGCCCAAGAAAGTCCAGCAAGTGCCACGACCGTCTCCTAAAGTTGATTCAGCTGCGGGATCAGAGCACCACCAGTACAGAGCTTGCTCAGGAATGGCAGTAGGCAGGTGTGAGTGCATCTGCACGCACAGTGAGACAAATACTTTTGTAGGATGGCCTGGTGTCAAGAAGGGCGAAGGGCAGAAAAGAAGCCACTTCTCTACAGGAAAAACATCAGGGACAGACTGATATTCTGCAAAAGACTTCTTAGGACTGGGGTAAAGTAATTTTCTCTGATGAATCCCCTTTCCGATTGTTTGGGGCATCCAGAAAAAAGTTTGCCCAGAGAAGACGAGGTGAGCGCTACCATCAGTCCTGTGTCATGTCAACAGTAAAGCATCCTGAGACCATTCATGTGTGGGGTTGCTTCTCAGCCAAGGAAGTGGGCTCACTCATAATTTTGCCAAAGAACACAGCCATGAATAAAGAATGGTACCAACACATCCTCTGAGAGCAACTTCTCCCAACCATCCAGGAACAGTTTGGTGATGAACAATGCCTTTTCTAGCATGACGGAGCACCATGCCATAAGAAAAAGGTGATAACTAAGTGGCTTGGGGAACAAAACATTGATATTTTGGGTCCATGGCCAGGAAACTCCCCAGACCTTAATCCCATTGAGAACTTGTGGTCAATCCTCAAGAGGCGGGTGGACACACAAAAACCCACAAATTCTGACAAACTCCAAGCATTGATTAAGCAAGAATGCTCTGCTATCAGTCAGGATGTGGCCCAGACGTTAATTGACAGCATGCCAGGGTGGATTGCAGAGGTCTTGAAAAAGGATCAACACTGCAAATATTGAGTTTTTACATCAACTTCATGTAATTGTCAATAAAAGCCTTTGACACTTATAAATGCTTGTAATTATACTTCATTATTCCATAGTAACATCTGACAAAAATATCTAAAGACACTGAGGCAGCAGACTTTGTGAAAATGAATATTTGTGTCATTCTCTATTTTTTGCCACGACTGTACACATTAAGTCCTACTCCTGGATTAATCTAAACCCTGTCTGTGAACAGGCCCATTCTGACCTGAACTGGCTAGGAAACTGAAAACTACATCTCCCATGTTGGAATCACAATTACAGGAAGTCACGTGATCGAATTATCTTGTTTCAAGGGCAACTTGTCGAAGTGGTTGCAAGAGCTACACGTGTAGTTAGGTAGCTACAGTTTAATTTCTTAAAGTTTTAATATTAGCTATTACAATTAGTTATGGACGGATTTGGTTCCGACTTTTCATCAGGTGCTGGGTCCGGTAAAATGGACACCGGGACAATCATGGAGCAAGTGAAGGTCCAGATTGCGGTGGCTAATGCGCAAGAGCTCTTGCAGGTAATTTGCTATGCTAGGTAACTAGACACCGGACAGCTAGTTGACTGGTTAACTAATTGTTGCGTAGCAAGTTGAAAAAGCTGATGTGAAAGCAATAAGTTACTACCACCTTACAACTAGTTAGTAAGCTACGAATACAATAGGCCTTATAGCTACAAGCTGGCTAACGTTAGTTAGCTAACTAGCTACCTTAGCCTGTCGAATGAATGAATGCTCGCTCTTTGTTAGCAAGCCATGTAAATATTTTATTCCATGTATATAGTTAATTACAAACGGCATATTTGGTCTGTAGGCCAGGCCTACTCTCAATGTAACGTTAGTTAAATTGCCTGTCAAGTCGTGGAGCCTGAGGTGAGTGGTGGTGGGTTAAATCTTATCTTTCTCCTTTGTTGTAGAGGATGACAGACAAATGCTTCAAGAAATGCATAGGCAAACCAGGAGGCACGTTAGATAACTCTGAACAGGTATGCCGGTTTATTTATTTGCAGATTATTATGACAGGATATGGATGTGAAGTGGTTGATTTGTGACCCCTAACTTGAGTCAGTGAATTGTCATTTGAGACATGTTTGAGGTATGTTTAGACATCATAAAATGCAAATATTATGCAGTGGTAATGCTGACTGATATTTTTGTTTATTGCAGAAATGCATCGCTATGTGCATGGATCGATATATGGATGCATGGAATACTGTGTCCCGTGCCTACAATTCCAGACTACAGAGGGAAAGGGCTCGTATATGAACATTATCCTACTCTGTCAGCCACACCTTATCAAAGCCCAAACATATGGCAGGGAAGGTGTTAACTGTAGTGGCTGAGGCTGGCACGATGCCACACAAACTTCTGTGACAACACCTCACGTACAGGTTTGGTTTGCCGACCTTGTGAACAGCAGCCATACTTGTGGACATTCTCCTTTCACTAAAGGATAGTTTAACAAATGGATCTCTTCTATAATGTTTATTTTTATTACAAGAGTCATGAATTCATTTTCATGAAAAAAGATTTTCTGCAATTATGTCACTTTTCAATCACTCTCTAAACTAGTCTACTCTCTGTAACCGTCCCCTTAAATTCAGTGCCAGGTACCCAATTCTTCAGTTTGTCACAGGCCATGGCTATGTGTTTGTGTGGGTGAAACAGTTCCCTGAAGAGGTTAGGTAAGGTTTATTTTACCACCACTTTCATCTGTAAACCTAGTTTCTCTCATGGGGAAGAATTGAGGAACACGTTTTTGTTTTCATAACTGTGAACCCGGCCAAGCCAAAGAATCCTATATCAGAATACGTGTTGAGAACAAAACAGTATTGTCAAGACTTTCGTTCCAGTTGTCACTCTATCTGCCCACCACAGTAGTGGGTCTGTTTTAACAAGGTCTGCTGTGGTGCAGACTTTGTGTTGAACCCAGCTGGCTTTGTGTGCTTGGTTTGTCAGATTTCTGGGAACAGCTCCACTTCATTCAGCCCTTTGACTTGTGTAGAGAAGTAAAAAAAGAAATGGCCTGTGAATGCTGAATGGTGGGTGCTGCTCAGAGGACTGAGGTGTTTGTGACTGACTGGAATAGCCTTTTTCACTTGTCAGAAATAAATAAATCCAGATTAAATTTTGTCAAATTGCTGTTTTTGTCCTTTGAAAATGAATAAATGTTCTGTTGCTTGAGGAACCAGAGTGGCTATCATTTTTCATGTAGTGCCTGAACAGCTTCTAGAAGCTATGTAGATTTAGCCATGTAAAGATGCTTTCATGCAAGACTTCCTGACAAGAATCTGCTATAGCTGTGCACATAATTGTCAAACATTTTAGTTTTGGTTGGTCTATTGAACTTGCATCAAAATGGTGATTGGCTAAATAAGACAAATGACAGTTGGGTAAATGCCAATAAAATGAAATATATTTTTGGACCCACAAAGACTAAAATAAATACACTTCCCCATTTAATAATGTATTGTTGTAGTAAAATGTCCATGGACCAGTTATCCACATTTATTGTCCAAGATTAAACTTTCAGCTGGACTCTCCAGGCAGTTTACTGGTGGCATATCTTCCTTTACCAGTAACACACACATGCCAGTGGTGGCTGCAATGTAGAAAACCCATTTTGTGTCCTCAAGTATTGTATGATGTCTCTGTCAGTCTCAATTCCTTCTCTCTTCCATAGCCTCAGAAGTGCAGATAGTTGGATATCCATTCCCTGATGGCAGTGACCCGCATATAGACTCCTGGGAAAGCAGTCCGTCCGCAGCCATGTCCCCAGCTAGTTACCCCGGCAACAAACCACTGGCCAGAGAATTCACGACATGTCAAGGGGCCACCAGAATCTCCCTGCGTTTCAGAAACGGAGACCTCGGTTGACAACTTTGTTAGAGAATTGAAAATACAAGGCAATAAGTACATCCCAAATGTGCATTGGTCCTGGGAAGATGGCTTTAGCGCATAAGAACAAAAATAAGTCACCTGATTTAAATGTTTGTCACCATAAATGTACTTTTGAGAACTGACTGCGTGTGGCATTATTTTTGTTATTTTGCTGAGTAGAGTGCTATTTGGCTAGCTAGACGCTGGATGCCTGAACCCAGGAATGCAAATCAGCTGACTTGGTTGCATAAGCAGCTTAAGAGGAGACTGACTGCAGTTTTAAGGAGAAAAAATGTAAAGATAAGCATCACTTAAGTACAGCAGTGTCTTAGGATAAACAACCACTTGAAAGAGTACAGAAACATTTTACCTGGAGTTGAAATGTTTTAAAAGACTTCAGTTGCATCTAACATGGAGATAGTGTGCACTGCACTTCATGTCATTTGAGCTCTTACCAGGCATGTGTCTTTGCCCCCCTCCATGTAGCCGGCACACATCATGCTTGGGGTGAGGCTGTTGCCGTATGCCTGCTGGCAGTCTGACTGCTCAATGATGTTCACATCAGCTTTCTGGAGCAGGTTGGTCAGAGAACCTGTGGGTGAGACAAATGTTAACATGAGTCACATTGTCAAAGAATGACATTTCAAGATTTATACACACCACTTATTTGAACATATGAAACATTTTATCACAAAAGAATGTCTTGATATCTGATAATACTCTCACCTCCCTCCCTCATGGAGCCCCAGCCAGTAATGTAGCACTCTGTGTTCTTCAGAAAGCTGTGTACAGGAGAGGGGAGGCAAACCAACTGGATTGTGTAGGACCTGGGTGCTGGGACAGCCATCTCCAGCAGGGCCACATCATAATCCATGTTGGTGCTGTTGAAGCCCGGGTGTAGTATGATCCTCTGGATGGGGATAACCAGAGCTCCCACCCCGGACCTCAGCACTGAACCCAGACTCACTGACCAGGCGACAGGGTTGGAGTTACTACGATGATGGGATGAGGACAATGAGCTGATGATTTAACTGACCGTTTCGGGAGGGAATAGATTTTGGAGTATGTGTAGAAGTGAATGTTCTATATACAGTTATTTATGAGGGGCACTGGAGACAGACAGACATGCACACCTTTACCCTATTCTTAAAAATGGAAGGATATGTTATGGGGAATCTTATGTCCCTCCCTGTGTAAGTGAACAATTTATGAATGATTCCTCATGAAACCCAGACAAAACAAATCCATGATTTTGAGGATTATCATGAAATGTAATCCATAGAATAGTACTTTAGAGGAATGATTGTTGACTCATATTTGACATTTTTATCTAAAACATAATTGAGAAATAATTTATAAAAGTTCATATATTTATGACATTTTAGCCTTACTCATGTCTTACCCAGACTCATTAGTGTTTCATCTGTAGGTGCTACAAAGCAAACATTGGTGTCATGTGCTTGCTCTGTAATATGAGTCGTATTTTGATTTCAATAACTTTTTTAAACATTAATTTATGAATATTGAAAAATATAAAGCTGAATATTGAAACGACAATTTATTTGGCAATTATTTATATTGTTGAAAGTAATATACTCTTCGGCAGAGTCATCAACTAGATTCAGATGGGTTTTTTCTTGAGCGGATGGTCGGGGGCCGGAAACATAATTACAAATCATTTGTAGACTGCAAATTGACTGCAAGAATCCCAAACATATATAATATTTGGCTAAAACAATAATTTCAAGCCTTGCTTACATTTGTATACGATCACGTCTCTCTATTATGCGTGGGAATACTTGGGAACAGATTTCCAAAATTAAAATAAATTGGAGTTGATTTCCTGGTGTTTTTAGTATTTTATGTCCAACAATGAAAAATAAAAAAATGTATTGTTTTTGCTTAAAAAACTAGGGGGGCCAAATTCGGTCCATGGGCTGCCAGTTGGGGAACCCTGCTCTACGGGCATTTCAAAATTGGGACCCCTGCTACTTTTAGAGTTATGATTGAATTTGTACGTGTTACCAAAAGAGTGAATGTGCAAATGGTTTCAAAATGGTCACCCTCTGCTGGTGATTTGCTGGATGTGCAATGGATAAAGTAAAAGAAAGTGCTGTGATTGGATACATTGCCGACTATGCCAATTTCTCTATATACTAAAATAGGCCATAACTTTAAAACTAGCAGAGATCCCGCTCTGGAACTTTGAAATGCTTGTAGAGTATATTATGTTCAAAATGTATAGAAAAATGTATGTTTATATTTGTCAATATTCATAAATGAATGGAAAGAAAAAACTGTTTTGGAAATCTAAATACGACTCGGAGTCTTAAAGGAGGCCTGGGTAAGGCCAAAATGTCATAAATATGCCAACTTTGATAAATAATTTCTATATTATCCTTTAGATACAAATGTCAAATATATGTCAACAATTTTTCTCCAAAGGACTAATCCTTGGATTACATTTCATGAAAATCCCCCAAATCATGGTCTTTTTTTGTCTGTGTTTCATGAGGAATCACTCTTCTACAGTATGTGACATTGTGAATGGTCTACAATATATGTTAGGCCCTGACAGAGAGTGATGTATTCTGTACCCTTTGAAGCAGTGGGCAGCAGTCAGGAGCCACTTAGAGTGTATGAGAGTGGCTCCACAGCGGTGTAAGCGTTGATACTGTAGGCTGCCAATCCATGGCCACTCCCCCCTCCGTGCTGTCAAGCCACCCACAATCCTCTGGGAGCCCACTGCCGGACGCATGCCACAGTCTAAGGAGAGAGAGAGTACAGGATGGTAACTTAGAACTTTAAAAGTCGTCAATGTTTTGAAGAGGGATTGTAAAATTGGGTCCATCTACATCTGCTACATACAGTGCCTTCAGAGAGTATACCCTTGACTTATTCCACATTTTGTCATTACAGCCTGAATTCAAAATTGAATAAATGTTTTTTTTTCTCACCCATCTACACACAAAACCCATAAAGACAAAGTGAAAACATGTTTTTAGAAATTTTAGCAAATTTATTGAAAATGAAATACAGAAATATCTAATTTACATAAGTATTCATACCCCTGAGTCAATATTTGTTAGAATCACCTTTGGCAGCAACTACAGCTGTAAGTCTAAGAGCTTTGCACACCTGGATTGTACAATATTTGCACATTATTCTTCAAACAATTCTTCAAGCTCTGTCAAGTTGGTTGTTGATTATTGCTAGACAGCCATTTTCAAGTCTTGTCATAGATTTTTCAAGCTGATTTAAGTCAAAACTGTAACTTGGCCACTCAGGAGCATTGTCGACTTGGTAAGCAACTCCAGTGTATATTTGTCCTTGTGTTTTAGGTTATTGTCCTGCTGAAAGGTGAATTTGTCTCCCAGTGTCTGTTGGAAAGCAGACTGAGACAGATTTTGCCTGTGCTTAGCTCTATTCCATTTATTTTTATCCTAAAAAACTCCCTAGTCCTTGCCGATGACAAGCATACCCATAACATGATGAAGCCAACAATATGCTTGAAAATATGAAGAGTGGTACTCAATGATGTGTTGTGTTGGATTTGCCTCGAGCATAACGCTTTGTATTCAGGACATGAAGTTAATTTATTTGCCACATTTTCTGCAGTTTCACTTTAGTGCGTTATTTACATTTTAGTCATTTAGCAGATGCTCTTATCCAGAGTGACTTACAGTTAGTGCATTCTTCTTAATATAGCTAGGTGAGACAACCGCGTATCAGACATAGAAAGTACAACATTTTTAACTCAAAAGTAGCTATAGTATCAGCAAAGTCAGAGCTAAGGAAGGTGTCAGGTGAGGCGGGGATGCTGTGGGATTATTTAAGAAACTCTTTGAAGCGGTAGGTTTAAGAGGTTTTTCGGATGATGGGCAGGAACGCTGGTGTCTTAGCTTCAGGGGAAAGCTGTAGGAGTGGGAGGGCCAAGAGACCTGAGGTGGCAGAATAGAGTGCTCAGGTTGGAGTGTAGGGTTTGAGCATAGCCTGAAGGTAAGGAGGGGCAGTTTGTCTTGTTGCTTCGTAGGCAAGTACCATGGTCTTGTAGTGGATGCAAGTTTCGGCTGGAAGACAGTGGAGTGGGTGGAGGAGTGGTGAGACAAGGGAGAACTTTGGAAGGTTGAACACCAGTCGTGCTGCAGCATTCTCAATAATTTGCAGGGGTTTGATTGCACAAACGAGAACCCAGCCAACAGCGAGTTGCAGTAGTCCAGACGGGTGATTACAAGTGCCTGGATTAGGACCTGCTCCGCTTCCTGTGTGTGGTCGGGTCATACTCCATGGATGTTGTAGAACATGAACCTGCAGGGGCGAGTCACTGCTTTGATGTTTGCAGAGAATGACAGGGTGTTGTCTAGGTTCACGTCAAGGTTCTTTGCACTCTGGGAGGAGGACACTGGGGAGTTGTCAACTGTGCTGGAGAGGTCTTTGAGTGGGCAGGCCTCCCCCGAGAGGAAGAGCAGCCCAATTCATCCCAAAAGTATTCGATGGAGTTGAGGTCAGGGTTCTGTGCAGGCCAGTCAAGCTCTTCCACACAGATCTCGACAAACCATTTCTGTATAGACCTCACTTTGTGCACAGAGGCATTGTCATGCTGAAACAGTTAAGGGCCTCCCCAAACTGTTGCCACAAAGTTGGAAGCACAGAATCGTCTAGAATATCATTATATGCTGTAGCGTTAAGATTTCCCTTCAATGAAACTAAGGGGCCTAGGCCGAACCATGAAAAACAGCCCCAGATTATTATTCCTCCTCCACCAAACTTTACAGTTGGCACTATGCATTCGGGCAGGTAGCGTTCTCCTGGCATACGCCAAACCCAGATTCGTCCATCGGACTGCCAGAATCACTCCAGAGTGAGTCCTATTGCGGTGTGAATTACACCACTCTAGCCAATGCTTGGCATTGCGCAAGGTGAACTTAGGCTTGTGTGCAGCTGCTCAGCCATGATAACCCATTTCAAGAAGCTCCCGACAAACATTTACTGGGCTGAGGCTGCTTCCAGAGGCAGTTTGGAACTCGGTAGTGAGTGTTGCAAGCGAGGAGAGACAATTATTACACAATACGCGCTTCAACACTTGGTGGTCCCATTTTGTGCGATTGTGTGTCTTACCACTTCACGGCTGAGCCGTTGTTGCTCTTAGATGTTGCCACTTCACAATAACAGCACTTACAGTTGGCCAGGGCAGCTTTAGCAGGGCAGTCCACATAGTTTTGTATATATAGTGTATTAAGTTACACCGCGACCACCATGGCATTTCTCTTACAAAAATGATTTCACTGTGACCTGCTGCTGACTGTCAGGCAGTGAGGCAGGCTGTTGCTGAGTGAGTGAGTGGTGGGAAGGGCTGGAGGGGTGTGTGTGTTGAGAGAGCACTGCAGTAGGCAACTTAGTCCACTATTGGCTGAGCCACTTGAGTGAGAGGAGCAAGAGCAGCACTCGCGCATGTCATGACAACTTTTTTACTAGTGTTAGGCAGGCTATGCACACTGAACAAAAATATAAACGCAACATGTAAAGTGCTGGTTCCATGTTTCATGAGCTGAAATAAAAGATACCAGAAATGTTTCATCCGCACAAGAAGTGTATTTCTCTCAAATTATGTGCACATATTTGTTTACATCCTTGTTAGTGAGCATTTCTCCTTTGCCAAGATAATCCATCTACCTGAACAGCATGATCATTACACAGGTGCACCTTGTGCTGGGGACAATAAAAGACCACTTTAAAATGTGCAGCTTTGTCACACAACACAATGCCACAGATGTCTCAAGTTTTGAGGGAGCGTGCAATTGGCATGCTGACTGCAGGAATGTCCACCAGAACTGTTGCGAGAAAATGTAATGTTCATTTCTCTACCATAAGCCGACTCCAACATAGTTTTAGAGAATTTGTTAGTACATCCAGCCGGGTTCACAACCGCAGACCACGTGTATGGTGTTGTTTGGGCAAGCGGTTTGCTGATGTAAATGTTGTGAACTTTAGTGCCCCATGGTGGCGGTGGTGTTATGGACAAGCATAAGCTACAAACAATTTTAGAGATCCTGTGGCCCATTGTGAGGCACATTTCTTTAAAGGTATCTGTGACCAACAGATGCACATCTGTATTCCCAGTCATGTTTTATTCATAGATTAGGGCCTAATGAATTTATTTCAATTGACTGATTTCCTCATCTGAACTGTAACTCAGTAAAAATCTTTGAAATTGTTGCATGTTGCGTTAACATTTTTTTTTTTTTTTTTCACTATATTTTTGTTCAGTATAGATTGTGTGTCATTATGCAGACGCCTATTTTTTCCAACCCTTTCCCATAAAACATATTAACACGCTAGAACTGATGCACATCAAATAAATAAATGAGCCAAAGCACTGGAAAATGACTTTGTGGGCACTAGAGCGCATTACATAACTTGACGCTGAGGTGGTTTAAACTCCATTCTAATGTCGACTTCTCTTAATGAAAACGGTATCAAGCGAAGTGTTTTACGCATGCTCATCAGTTCTTGGGTATCGGGGGCTGCGCGATTGGAAATCTGAAATGGAAGTTATGGAAATCCCACGCCTGGTTCTTTTAATGGGGAAAAGTCCTCAATGCAACTGACATTTGCCTCTGTTCGCCATCAATTCGCCTATTAATGTATATACCAGGCTAACATTTGATAAAATAAATGTGGAAATAACGATATTACTGGAGTCATTGCAAATCAATTTGTGCCAATTTTAGCCTTGTGTTATTATGCAATTATTAATGGCCATGTTTAATTAATTCAATCGGAAGTTATCAAAGCTCTATCGCAATTGCCGATCAGTTGTTAGAACGCATTATATTGACCGTAATGGTACACAGATTAGGCTACAAGTAAAACATATAGAAAATAAAAACACTAGCTGTTGTTGACAAGCATATTCAGTTCATATACATATTATTCATTTAATTCAGTGATTGAAATTATGACCCCATCCTCAGTAGCCTTTTCCAGCAGGCTGTTGGGAAACGCAAGCACTTCTTCCCTCGAAATCGCTTCCCTATTCATGTTGATTGAATTAGTCTCAAAATTATTATAATAATAATGAATCTTTAGTCTTTCTGTTTTTCATAAATGTCATTCAATTCACAAGAGGCTGAGAAAGCACACGAGGGAACCGAACAGTGCCCCTCTGTCTCAGTATGTGTAGCATATCTATCTGTTGCTGTTTGGTGACATTGCTTCCACCATTAGCATTGAATACAAGGGAAGACATTTGGCCTACTTTGATAAAAAAAAAGTATATATACATCAAATAATAGCCAATCAGCGTTGAGCTAAACTGAGCAGGCTGAACTGTGAATGGTCCTGGTGCACCACAAAAAAAGTGGCAGTTTGGATTTGGCTTCAGACCAATCACATTACAGGTCAAATGTCATTATTGACAGAAAAAAAACTTTTATTGTTGGATCTCGTTGTGTTGTCATCCTCCGGTGGCTAGCTAGCTAAAATGGTCCCTTTCCTAAATTAGTCATGGATGGAGATAGTGATTTGGACTTGTGGTTTTACTTAATTCTCCGTGCTGGCCCCTAACCTGAGAGGGTGGGAGTTCGACATCTAGCTAGATGTAGTATGCTAATGTTAACTAGATGGCCTGGCGTATAGTTGCCCATAAAAGGATGTTAGGCTAGCGAGCAAGTATTTAAGCCAGGTAGCCTAGGACAACAAAAACTAAAAGTATGTACTGTATGACAGAGTCATAGACTGTTTAGGCAACATGAAAGGGGAGGATGGCATTGGCGTTTCACTACTAGTACTGTAGGGTGAGTCACACACACACACACACACACACACACACACACACACACACACACACACACACACACACACACACACACACACACACACACACACACACACAGAGAGAGAGAGACATCAGTACCATGGACAGCCACATCATATTTAGCGTACGTTGATTGGACTAAATCATTTTTGGTATCTAAGTATCACTAAGCATAGGTGATTAGATGATGTTGAAATGGTTCTGGAACAGTGGAGACAGCTCTAGTTTTCTTTGCGACTTGAGGTAACTCTCCATGGTTCTATACAATAGTTGTTTTGTAGTACAAAACATGTTGGAAACATTACCTTGCTTGACATTGCTATAGGTCCTGTAACTGTTTCTTACATCCAATATGTTTTGTGGACTTCACCGGACAGATGCTGCTCTCCGGTTTTGTAATAAAATAAATGTATGGTTGAATTTATTCTGCCACTGGGTCGTCATATTGTCTCGGCCTTAGGCCTATATGTCACGTTGTCAAGGCATATGAACTAACAGGTTATAGAGAAAACAATGTAGTTATCATAACACATAGGTTGTAATATGACATTTTTCTCTCGATTGGCTTCCCTGGTGATTTTACCCATGCACCGCTACTGTGGACTATGCCTATTGAAATTACAATTCAATCTCTCAAATGGGCCATTTATAACGTTTTGTAGTCTTAACGTCTGGCACATAATAATGGCACAATTGCTATAAAATATGCTATAAAATAGCCCAACATTCAGTTTTTAAGTGTTTCTTGCTCAGAGAATTTGAGATCCTCTGTCCAACTTTTATCACTCGAACTCTCCTGTCAGATTTATCTATAGATATGCACATGCGCAAAGGGGATTTATTTAACATTTTAAACCGGGTTAGAGCCCTGATTGCTGACTGGCTGAAAGCCGTGGTATATTGGACCATATACCATGGGTATGACAAAAAAATATTTTTTTTATTATGTTGGTAGCCAGTATATAATAACAACCCCGGGGGTTTGTGGTATATGGCCCCTATAACACGGCTAATGGCTGTATCCAGGCATTCCGCATTACGTCATGCTTAAGAACAGCCCTCAGCCATGGTATATTGGCCATATACAGTATCATACCCTCCTCATGCCTTATTGCTTAATCAGAGCAGTCAAATTAGTTAAATCGACATCCATTGATGGAAAATGATCAGGCGAGTTTAATAGGGGCAAATGATCTTTTCTCTTGCAACATATTTAATTATTTTATTACGTCATAGCTCGCAATAATAATAATTTTGATCAATTTGGCTTCTAACGTTGTTACAAGTTACATAGATATTCCTTCTTCTTGGCTCGATAACGTTATGGAAAAAGGGTTTATTGTATAAATGTGGAAAGTTTTCAGGCCTTTTGGGCAGGTTTTGAGTGGTTATTAGGGCAGGAATTGTATCTAGACCTGGAAACCCTGCCTGGTTGGAGCAGCCTGCCAGGTAGG